>NC_142805.1:74319923-74417577 GCF_049724085.1 Artemia sp. Qi Xiang Cuo | reverse complement strand
ATGGCCAATTTTACGACGCAACAAGAAATACTTCGACATTTAATAAATCCTGTCTAAAAAAGTTTTGTGACGTCACTCCTCCTCCTAGAAGACATACATTCTCCTTGGTCAGTTTCTTTTTGGAAGTGAGACAGTCAACATCGAAATTTTTTTCACATATGTCCATTATGCTTGTATACATTGGACAGCTGTTCATCCTGTGAGAATTTTGCTTTTGTTGATGTCTATAATGAAAAGTGGAGATTATGCAATCCATGTAAATTGCATAGAGGATACGCAATGCAAATTAGAGACTGTAATTCCTGTCTTGAATAGATTTTCGACTCATGCTAATTGTTTCTTATGCTCCAATTGTCACTATGATAAATGTGATCAACGGGAAAATACTTACCCTGGCATGATTGGAAAAACTCCAAACGTGATTTTAGTCTATTTTTAAGATAATTGTATCGCCGTGGTTTTAAATTGCTTTGGGAAGAAGAAGCTGGCCTACGCTTCAATTGCTGAAATATTAAAAGAGTCTGGTTTTTATGACATTGCTGTGAAGATATTGGCTACAAGGATTATAAACCTACAGACTTTTATTTGGCTGTTACAGAAATTAACTCTTCATATGTGAATTTTGTGTGTGACATTGCTTCAAATAAGCAAATTGAAACACGTGAATTTTATAATATGAATCAGAATAGTAATATTAATTTTATAAAGAGATATAATAAGAATGAAGTTACATTATATTGTAGAAAATAAGACCCTGACTTTGCATGCTAAGGTTAATAAAAGGTGAATCCGGACGAGCTGCAGCCACATATCGTTTCCGACGACTACCTATTCGTGGACGAAGAAATCTAAATGACAAAGTGTTTTGTATATACAAATTTTATCAATGAACAAATTTACATACATTTTAAAAGATTTTCACTCTTAGGGTAACGAAATTTATATTATAGAGGTAGGAAAGAGTGTTTTCAACTAGAAAGTGTTCAATGAGGATTGTCACCATAAATGCTACGAATTTCACTGTCAGTATATCCGTGACATCGAAAAAACAGTGCATGAAAACCACAGCTTTTGGTTGATAAATCTTGTACCTGCTTCTGATTTTGAATAATAGATTTTCCACTTTCCCCAAGAAAGTTTTTAATATGCTGCTTGTAGAACGTATACGGTAGGCCAAGAGGATAAAAAACTCAATATTCCTCGATGTTTGAAAGCTGCACAGCCAATGCCTCGTATTTACATTTGATGGGTTACTATTAACAATGATAAGGGTATCCCCCCTAAAACGACACTGAATAATAGAAATATAAAAAGAATGCTAGTGTACTCAGATAATATAATGAACGCAAAACCAGCCCCTATGTATTCTGTATTGGTAAGGGTAAGGGTATATAATAGCCAAGGGGTAACACTTTGAATAGGGTCAAGGAATTCCGAGGTTATGCAATAGGATTGGTGGTTGGACATGTATGCACCCAAATTAAATACATTGATTATTTGATTTGTGTTCATGGTGTCAAGTCTAATAGAACACTGCCATCAGGGGTAATTTCCCAATACGTTTCAAGTTGATTTAACCAGATTAATGCAATACTCTCCTCCAATGGTCCGGACAAGGTACAATCTAAACGTACTGTTTCGATTCGGAAAATAGTCATATCTTGAAGTTTTGAAGGAATTTCACCATTGATAAGTTGGTGTAGGTGCGTGTACCCGTAGCAATATATCGTTGATTAGTGATTGTATGAGGAACGACCAATTTGAAATTATTTCCACTAGCTCTTAATTTTTCAATTGCCAAAGCAACAAAACTCATATCTTAATGTTTTTGTACCCCAATGTAGCCTTTATCGAACAAATAAAATGATAGAGTATTGTTTTATATTTCAATAAAACCTCTTTTACATGTGGATTAACAAATTTGCTTTTTAGATCTCTTTGATTTTTTCTATATGAATCTTGTTCAAAGAAAGATTCAAGGGCTCTAGCAACTTCATCGCCTCTCTGAACGAAATGGAACGGCATATGCATAGCGACTCAAAACAATAATTGCGAGTACAATATATTTGTACGGTCTATTATGGTGTCTTTGAATCTCGTCTAGAGTCAAAAGATTTGCTTTTAATATATGCAAGTGGAAAAAGGCTTTAGTTTTTCGATACTGATTACCGCGAACTCTATAATTTCGATGAAGTGTGTAGCTGGGTTCCTTCTGTAAATACTCTTGCCAGCTTCTTTGCAATTCCGGTAGCTTTAGAAAGTGTAATGGGAGCACTTAAACTTCCCACTTCTCCAATATTCCCATAAACCCGTTTCAAAACCTCATACATTTTGAACGTAAAGGTGGCGTGAAGCATCCGCCAACCCTTTTTCATACTAAGTGAGGTGGAAAGACGCTTTCGTTTAATACCCATTAAATCCACACGCCCACTTGGCGTGTTAGCTTTTGAAATATTTTGATATTTTTCCAAATTCCCTTAATCGTTTTAAAACATGTTTATTCCCAATAAGACTCTGGGAAATTTGACCCAACTTTAAAATTTACACAAATGACTATCAAAGAATTCAAGTGTTTTATGATTTGCAATCAAATCTGACTCCAAATCAATTAAATTGTAGGGCTTGTCCTGGATTATAATTTCATTCTTTTTCTCTTCAAATTATTGATTTTCAGTGAAATGAGTCAAGAGTCTTTAACTTTGTTCATGATAGGAATGAGGCATTACGCCTACAACCCTTTTTAAACCTTTAGATATATCTTCTTCTTGTTTTGGCGTTTTCAAAGTTTCAGAACTTTCAGAAGTTGGAGGTTTATCAATGACACTTACTTTGAGCGGTCTTTCACGGTAAGGTTTCTATTTGTCGACACGTCGAGGGGCATTTTGTAGCAACATTAATTCTTTATCATCGGAAATTGTTTCATTGTTAATAAATATATCAAGATTATCTTCAAAGTGCTCTTTTGGTTGAAGTGCGAGTTCAATTCGCGTCAGTTTATAGGGTTTGACTATTTCTAAAGAATAGTGTTTACAAGGACTGCGATTATGGGCATTAACAATGAAAAGAAACTACCACCCGCTGTAACAAGAGGTTTTCTTTTATTTTTTTTTATTTTTGCCAGCTAGGGCATGTACATGTGAATTATATTGCTTTGTCTGTTGCCTAACACCTTCTGACAGTTGAACATTGCCCTCAGTTAAATTTAAACCAAGCTCAGATAAGAGATTAATGAATTCATTGCCAATACCGTGTTTGAGTTGAATTTCCTAGGACGGAAAATATATGTCTGTTTTTATGTAGCTCTTCATCGTTATGATGGGGACTAATGGCCTTTTTTACTATTCACTGGTAGATATATGGTAATTGCATTATCAAAAATACCCGTGACTACACGTAACTCTTCGGGCGTGTTTTTATTAAGATCCAATAAAATGTATCCATAGGGTTTATTAGTTGCTTGATTGTATGTCGAGAATAAAAATTTCAGTTTGCTAGGTTATACTTGCTTGTTAAAGTTATACGAGAACTTGAATCATGAACAATCTTATAGATGATATAGTAAGTACGATTCAAAGCAAATGTTCTCATATATTTGCTCTGATGCAAGAGATAATGGAGAAAAACAACTACGAAAATTGTTTTATGATGAGACCGGACCGTGAATAATTGCAACATCTCCTGTGACCATTCATATATATATATATATATATATATATATATATATATATATATATATATATATATATATATATATATATATATATATATATATATATATATATATATATATATATATATATATATATATATATATATATATATATATATATATATATATATATATATATATATATATATATATATATATATATATAATATATATATATATATATATATATATATATATATATATATATATATCGTCGTGCCCAAAACCAAAGGGCGTATCTAATACTTTACAAATTTTACAGGAGAGCAAAAACAAGGTTTGTGAAGCTGTTTTTAAGAAGAGATTTTTTCTAATGACGCAAATGTAATTATAGGTTCTTCACTACGAGAAATCGATTGGTGAACAGTAAAACTCTCAAAAATTCTTATAACACTAGAAAAACCAGATACGCCCTTTGGTTCTGGTCATTCTAAAACATTTCCTTTAGTTACGACCAAGTGATTTTTGAATAAGTTTGTGTAATTTTGCTTCAAATATTAAAAAAGAGTACAATAAAGCTTCAATTAAATTATCAAAGGAAGGCACAAATTCGCATTACTCTCCGTTGTCACTTTCGTCGTCAATATCACTGTCTTGTAGGACATCCTTCACGGCTTTGCCATGGGGAAGGTTTCGGTAGAATGCATGGAAGTCTGCATGGATTAGCCGTTGTTCGCACAATGAAAGCAAGTCTTTAAATTTTGTATCATTTATTGGCAACTCTTTCTCGTAAGCTGGCATCAAGCTTAACATTGTCCCACTCTGTCCAACTGATCGTTTTACCTTGTCAATTTTCAATTGCCTTGTATTCCCCGCTGTAATCGTAGCTATAGAATATTTTTGCCGCATCGTCCACTGTGTAACAGAGAACTTTGATATCAAGCCACTTAACTTTTTCTCCACAATTGTTCACCTTAACGTTCTTTACGACCTGGCCAGTCAGCTTCTTGAAGTCCTTGAAGAAGGAATAATCGAGTGTTCTCACAGTATACGGATTGTTCCGCCTCGCTAAAATGCAAATGTTTTTCCATTCAACTGGAGCATTTATAGAGGTATGCCTGGAAGCTCGTTCAATGGCACTGTGCATACTATCCCCCTCTTGTTCTGTGTGCCCCTTTTCCAGATAGACGTGAGTAATCGATCGGACATGATGTAAGGTGCGGATTGCCCATAAGCACATTCCAGAAAAAAATCGATTTCGATTCTGACCTCCGCAAGAGTCAGACACAAAGTAGAAGTCAGAATGATCTTTGTCATTCAAAACAGTACCAAACACTGTCGATGCAACCTCGTTTGCTCCTCTATGTCCATCAGTTTCACACTAGATATCACAAAAACCTGCGTGGCTCTTCATATTGTATAGGGTAAGTTATAGCAAGCAAGCTTTCGCTTGTAGAATATAGGACCACCTGGCCCTTTCGGGGTTTCGAGAACGCGTTGAAGATCAAAATTAATGAACGTAGCCTTTTCAAAGCCTTCCTCTTCTTCTTTAATCTTCCGAACGATTTCGTTTTTCAAAGCTCACGCTTTGGCCTTTCTTTCCTGGTGTTCTTCATACTGCTTCACATCTTTTTCTGATTTGTCTGCGAGCTGGTTATACCTAAGACAAAGTCCACACTGGTCTTTTTTAGGCCTGTGAAACCCAAGGTTGAATTTCTTGAACTGAAGATGGTAAGTTTCTAATGCAAAGGCTACTTTTTTCTCTTCCTTACATTTTTCCTTATACAGATCATACATTTTCCGCAATGAAAGATTCGCATCCAAATAGAGTTTTTTTGTGCTCTTGCGACAATAGTGACTCTCGACCGCGGGGAAAGACTTGATGCGATCATGGATAAATCCAAGTTGTTCTGCTGTGACCCGTTTGGAATTTTTATTTTTTCTTCGTTGATCAGGTTTCACAATTGATGTACTTGGTTCTTGAAACTCTGATTTCACGCAACGTCGTAGAAATTTTTCTGATATTCCGAAAGTCCCAAGAAAAAATTTCTTGCAAACTGGAAAGTAGTTTGTTTCGGACGGTAGACTGTAAACAAGACTGTTAGATCTTCTTGAAGAATCTGACACAGTATGTCGCTTTTTAGGAGCTTGTTTACACAACCCAGCGATGAACTGTCTTTGCTGATCGTGGTTGCCTGCCTCTTTTCCGAGATTCCAAAACGATGCAAACATACCGTTCAACATCTCGTCTGTAAAGCCTTTCTTACATTTTTCGTGACTACAGGGATTTTCAGACCTCGCTTTCGCCTTCACAAACTTTCCAGTAGCAGGAGATACGTATTCTTTGCCTGAAACCCGTTGAGCCTTTCTGTGGGCTCTTTTGGATGTCGAACCCGTGGCCAAGAGACTTTCATTGGAGGAAATGATACCTATAAGATTTACCTCTGCAGGATCATTCTCTTCAGAATTAGCTGAAACTGTCGCATGGGGCTGAGTACTAATATTCACAACCAGCGCTGGTGTCAACTCACTGGGACTTTCAGAGTCACTAGACGACAGAAACGAAGGATCACCACCACCTTCACTGTTGGACATATCTTCTGGCTCGTCAGATTCATCCAGATACTGCAATCCTTCTTCTGTCTTGAGAATTTTCTTCTGTCGCATTTTTCTGAAAGGCAGGTTTGAATCATATAGAAAACCACTAAGAACTGCTAATCATGAACTGACATCGATTAAATAATGTCACGGCTTAAATATGAGCCCACGTTACTCAAAATCGCTGTTATTTTAATCCCTTGGTGATCGGATTAAAATAACCGTAAAATTTCCAATTCCGAAGTCAATAAAACATGCGACTTTGACCTAAAAAAAAACTTAATTGCGGTTTTCACATTAAAATGATTCTTGCATATTCATAAAGCTCAGACAATTTGTAATAAGATAGACACAAACAAATATTTCCTCCGACAATTTTAAATTTACCCCGAGGTTGACGTTTTCATGGAATTGCCCTTAGCGAAAGATTAATAAAAGTAAAAATAAGTCAGGCTCCAGGCTCATGCAGCCCAATTTGGGATCTTTCATAAAATGAAGGTTGTGTATCCATGGTCAACAATAATCAACATAATCAGTCTGTTTTAACACTAGGCAATATAATCAGTAAGGTAAAACCGGCCTCTCCCCCATCATTGTAATGTCCAAAGTACTGGAATCATAAGAATGATAGGCCTAGCTTACGACTGTGGTGGTGGAACAACTTGAAGCTCCGAAAATTGATGAAAATTTCACTAATTAGTGTTTTGAGTTTTCCTTGTTTTTCGCGGCGTATCTGTAATTTAAATCTTTTCTTCGAAAAGTGACCATAACCAAAGGGCGTATGTTCAGATACGCCCTTTGGTTCTGGTCAGTGTTTTCAGATATGCCCAGGTGCCTATGCTGTAAATCAAAAGTGTGTTAATATACGTCCCTGCAAATGCACCCAATGGATAGTACCCCACTAGATGACTCTTAGGAGCACATTAACTCGTTTTCCTAAAAAGTGTCAGATACACCCTTTGGTTTTGGGCTCGACGTATATATATATATATATATATATATATATATATATATATATATATATATATATATATATATATATATATATATATATATATATATATATATATATATATATAATGATTCTCATTGTTGTTTATCTTCTAACCGCAGCCTCTTCTTGATGTCTTGTCGTCACCATAGGTTTGATACAACCACCCTCGGAAAAATACAAACTTTACCTTAAGGTTGTACCCTATTTAGATTTTTGTTGCAAAAATGTCAGTATGGCAGGCTTGTATAGATTGATTTTTATTGTTGCTTATGTTAAGCTTTGTTTTTTATTAAAAAACAGATTTTCAAAACCGTAATGTGGTTGATATTATAATCCTAAATTCCCCTTACATTTTGAAAACCAACTTTTTAGTGTACTTTTGTTTGAAAAGAAATAGAAAGAAACAAACAAAATCCTTCCAGCCCCTAGATTTGAAATATTCATCTTTTTGTATAATCAGTAAAAAAATGATCTTTTCTCTCCCCTCCCCTTGTACCATTGCATTAATTTGGGTTCCTGCTTACTTGCAACGAAAATATAGCTTAAGACTAAACCATAAACTTTTGTAAAATATTGACGTTTTGGGCATAAGATAAGATTTATTTCTAAAAATGGTTATCACAGGCCCTGCTGTGTCAAATTTGCATATCAGGGGAAAAAAACACACATACACAAAAGTACTGTTTCATCAAAATTGTCAAAGAAGAAGAAGGGGCACGGATACTAATAAGTGATCAGGATGGTAGCACTAGTAGAGTTCAGGAAAAGCAAAGACTTGTACTAATTCAAAATGATTATTAAAATCACTACAAAGCAGATATAATTTCTGGGTTCTGGAAAGCACATATAGGTATATTTGATAACAGATTTCGAGGATAAGGATTCACTGCAACATTTGGAACAACTTGTTTATCATTTTCTTAAGAAAAATTAACCATTTTTATGCAAACATTGTGTATAAAACAACATAAAGTAACAATTTTCAAACCACTTTCTCCATGTCAGCATCAACATCATTGCATCTTTAAAATGATTAAGAAGATCTCCAAACGCCTGCTCAACAACAATTATTGTGACTGGGGGTTTATAGTCTTACCATCTTTGAGAAGGAGACAAAGAAGAACTACCTTTCTTGTATGGTGTCATCAGCCATGAGTATAAAGGAAAAGCTGGGCCCCCAACTATGTGATACTCTTTGCTATCAAATAATGGGTTTTAAATTGAATTTAGAGTGTCAAATATACTAGATCGCTGGAACACATAAGCATCATGATTGCTGCCTGAAAAACCAGTAAAAATGCTGGAGAAACTCTTGTCTGGGAGGACAACTGCCATAAGTACTATGCTATGGAAGCGCTTGCAGTTAAAGTAGGCTTTTTGCTGAGTAGCTGGGGGATGCAGAGCAATTTGAGTGCCATCTATCGCACCTATTATTCCTGCGAATCCAGCTCTATCCTTAAAATTCTTAGCAATTTCTTCTAGCTAATGTGTCTCTGGCCACTTTAAAAAATTTGACTGGTTTTCAAACAAAAGCGTACACACTTTTTCAATTTTTTTACAAATTGAAGACTCACTTCTTCCAAACTTGTCTGCCAAGAGTCTCATTGACCCCTGGTTACCAAGATATTGTAATGTAATAAGTAGCATTTCTTCTACACTCATGGACAAGTGTCCACCGATATATACATCTTGGTCACTATCCATTTTTAAGTTAGATATAATTAATTCAAAAGTAGATCGTGTGCATCTAAAATGCCACCAAAAGTCACGATCAGAATATTTGGAGACTACATCAAGGTAGTTTTCTTGCTTAGGGTGCTCTTCAGGAAAAAATGCAGATGTCACATTTAAATAAATGTCTGAAAAAATAGGAGGAAAATCTGTATTGTCACTGTCATCTGAAGAATCCGTTGATGACAAAATGTTTGGCACTTTTGAGGACGTTCCTGTCAAAAACTGTCCGAAATTATTCATGCTCAATGCCCAAAGATAAACCTGTAAAATGTAAAATATAAATTATTAAACTAGTCTTTTTGTTTAGAAACCAGTCAAAAAAAGAGACTAAGCGTTTATTGCCCAAATTACTATTCTTGTAAATAAAAATGAATTGAATATCTATTTTTTTTAAATGTCTTACCCTAGACTAAAACCTGGTTTATCACAACCATAACAAAAAGTCCTAACTGCTACACTGTCATATCCTCTTTAACACTATTTGTTTTATAGTTTTTTTTTGTTACCAATCAGTCAAATATTACATATTCATGAATTTTAACAGTAAGATGGCTTAGAACTAAAATTCTTATAACAGCTCAATGTGCCTTTTTTATTTTCCTCTCAAATATAAATACACAAAAAGCATGTTAGTATAATCAAATCTTTAAATATCTTTTACAAACAGACCTAACAACTAAAATGTCATGCCTTGTTTGGCAGTGACTGTTTTATAGTTTTTGCTTATCCTAATCAGTCACTTCATACATGCTAGGAAATTTATAACAGTAAGATAGCCAAGAGCTCAAAATTCTATTAAAGCTTAATGTGCTTTTTGTATGCTCTTCCAAAAATTGAATGGACAAAAGCATGTAAAAATGATAAAAAGATTTTAGTTGTATCTTTAAATGTCGTCCATGAAGTTAGAAGTATCTATTAGATCAAGTTGCATTAGGGGGCCCTTGCCCCTCCGGTTTCATTGTACCCACATCAAGATGTTGAAACTTGCGTTTTTAGGTATTTATAGTGAAAAAAGTTTGCCACTCCCAGACATGGAAAAATATATTTTACCTCTCTCCCCTTAGTTCTTATGAATTGAAGTCACTAGCTCAGAGCTAGTAGATCCATAACAACCACCCTAGCTCTGTTAGTCAACGCGCAATTTATAAGACTTATTAAGGCAACTAGAAGGGGGCGATTATAAGAAGAGGTTTAATAAATTTCCGGTTTAGAGATTTTGATAATGGATATTACGAAGGTGCTCTTTTCACGCTTCCGATGTCATCCAAATGCGATTAATTTGTTACTATAGTACTTCCATGTGAAGCCAAAATTAAATAACCTAAATTAGGAGTTAGTGAGAATAATCAGGTCCAAGACTTTAATTAGCTAAACGTAATCAAATCTATAATGAAGAATTTTTCATAGATAACTCAATTTTTTTTCAAATAAAATTTTGATAATTTGAAATCATTGTCTTGTTCACTTAGAGGCCATCTTCACGAGGACTCGAGTTCAATTCAAATCCTCGTGAAAACAAGGAAATATGGATAAAATACATCTTTTGTTCAACTTAGAGATGGATTTCATAATCCAGCTAAACATCCATCTAGCTGATTTGGAAAACTTTATTTTAATTGTTTTTATCAGATTTCAAGAAACATACTATTTTGTTTTATCGTTTTTAAAACCTAATTAATTATATTTAAGAGTTAGGACTCCTATGAAAGAAACATGCTAATAAAATGAAAGCAATAGCCTATCATTAGATTCTATATTTCATTCACCATTTCAATATAAGAGTTATTATACTAGAAATGCTCCTCCCTCCTTGATGGTTCAGGAGGGGGGGAGTTACACCATCATGTAATATTCTGATAATAGTTTTGGTGGAGATCATCCCTCTAAATATTCTAATCTCCAACTTAGTAGAATAGGTATAATGAGTGTGAAAGTGCCCATACCCTTTTTTAATTTTTATTCTAATTATGAACTAGAAAAGAACATAGCATAGTAATGAACTTGACAGGACGCCATGAAACCACTCCCAGGGCCCCAAGTCCCCCATCTAGGGCTCTGAGGATCCAAGCAGGACCTTAAGTCCTACACCGGGTTCAAAAATCCCACACAAGGACCCTTACTTCCAGGGTTCCCTTCCCCTCTCCTTCCCCCCCCCCCTTTAGCCCATCCCAACTTTTTAATGTCTTGAAGTAAATTTGTTTGACTTTCAAATTTTTCAATTAAAATCAAAACAATTCACTCATGTTATATTTTATTATTCTAGACGAATACAACGAAAAGACCAAGGACTCCGGCAGGTGGCAGACCCATCGGAAAAGCAATGTCAGGGTGGGGAATGGATGATGATCTGTTCAATTATATTTTCCCACCCATCAACGCTACAGTTCCACCTAACATCGTGCCCCAGGAAGTTCATCGAACAATGGAGTCTGTGGGAGTGGAGGCTCCAAGATTCATCACACCCCAGGTAATTCAAAGAACAATGGACTCTCCAGGACATGTGACCAAGGACGTCACGGACGCACTTTTGGCGTTACATGAAAACATCCCGAGCCCTCTGGAATTGACCGTCTCTTCTTCAGGATACGTAAGAAAAAAAAAATCAATTTATCTTCCTCTCTTCTTTGTTTGTGTGTTTGTGTATGTGTGTGTGTGTTTCCGTGGGTTGGTATGTGTGTGTGTGTGTGTGTGTATGTGTGCGTGAGTGAGTGCATGTGTCTGTGTCTGTGTATGCTATTAACAAAATACATAATTTATTGTGTATTTGTTTGATAAATAATTGTATTAACAAAATCTGTAATTTATTAAGCTCATGTTTGATAAACAATGTAAATACAAATGTAATATAAAAAAAATTGAAAAGTATAGTAAAACTGTGAAAAGACTTTCCTCAAGGATAAAAACTCAATCTGTTCATTTTAGTTTCAGGGGAAAGCTACAAAATTGACTACCTTCCCTGGCCCTGGGCTACAACCCTGGTCCTGGACTACAATATATAATTGATAATTACCTACTTTCGCCAGGACAAACAGGAGATGTTAGTGAAGGTACGTCGTTTTGTATTCACCCAGATTTCCAATTTACAACAGAAGAGATAGACCGCCTTGTAGAAATTGTTGGATCTGATGTTTCCGGTACGTCGTGATTTTTCAAGGTACGTCGTTTTGTATTCACCCAGATTTCCAATTTACAACAGAAGAGATGGACCGCCTTGTAGAAATTGTTGGATCTGATGTTTCTGGGGACATTTTTGACGATGACTTTGACATTAGTGAATTATTCCTGTGAAATTCCTATATTTTAACGAGTGAATTCCCAACAATTTCGCTCGTAGAATTGTATTTTCAACAATACAATTCCTATAACCCTCCATGTCAAAATTCTTTTCCACATAGTGGGTAGGTACTCCTTTGCAACGTTTGTTGATTTCCTCGTTGTGTATAAGTATAAAGTACAAATTCGGACTTACAAACATACTACGGGAAATCATGTCACTTCCCGTTTCTGATTTGAAAAATAAAAGTTGATTTGGTGCCTGACGTTTGACAAGGTCTGGATAGACCTCCCCGTCCCAGTTGGTATGGTCCCTCTGATAACTGATGATATCGCCATGCGCCAAATCATTGAGCAGGGTTTCAGTTTTTACTTTTAACAGTAGAGAATCTGTGTTCCCATAGAAGACCTCCACTTGTCCCTTCCCCGGCCACTGTACCCTAGCCACATTGTAGTAGAATTCTAACACGAGCTTTTTAGACATTTCAAAGATGGCAGTGCCAGCAGCAATATTTTTATTCAGGACAATGTTTCTTTTTCTTCTATTCAATAGTACCATGTCCAGGCCAATGACTGTAAAGAAAATGTAGTTTGGATCGGCAATAATTCGAGCACATTGTTCGGGATCGGTCACAACGTCACAACGACCCCTATTGTGAACACTTTCGCACATCTTACCAAAGGCTGAATTTTTTAAGGTGTCAATGCAATCCCTCCACCTCGACAAACGTCTGTTAAGAGGACTCAAAGAGTCCCTAAACACAGGTCTATTAATGCATGGAAAAATAAAATCCTTTACTAAATCGTGAAGCTCTACTGGTATCTCCGCGTCAGTTTCAAAAAACCATCCAACCGGCCTATTGTCCTCAACACTGCCTATGGTTGGAAAATCGGAGGCTTGAGGGTCACTGAGCCATTTATAGTCACCAGAGGGTAGCGCATATTGAAACATAGCCGAGGGGGACAGGAAATTCATATCAAGGAACACTGCATACAAAGTTGTTCCCGTCTTCTCTCCAGTTAGATATAAATTACATGAATTGTGATCCCACCCCAGAAAGTTGCTTTTGCCCATTGAAGTGGTGTCAATATGGTGATCATGGTGCTGAACAGCATCTTTCGTGGCACGAGCACCCCTACAAGCCCAACAAACTGTCCCCTTTTTTAGTTCACGTTGCTCATTATCTGATAATGAAATAGCGTAGTTGGTGTGCGGCAATTGCGACATAGATTTATTTGCTGGTTTTATTAACCGCACTAATAATTTCTCCATGCTACCCTCCATGCTATCCATAGTCGCAAAAACTCTTCCAACTGAATTTTGTTGTTGGAATCACGTCGGACTGTAAAGAAAATGTAGTTTGGATCGGCAATAATTCGAGCACATTGTTCGGGATCGGTCACAACGTCACAACGACCCCTATTGTGAACACTTTCGCACATCTTACCAAAGGCTGAATTTTTTAAGGTGTCCAATGCAATCCCTCCACCTCAACAAACGTCTGTTGTGAGGACTCAAAGAGTCCCTAAACACAGGTCTATTAATGCATGGAAAAACAAAATCCTTTACTAAATCGTGAAGCTCTACTGGTATCTCCGCGTCAGTTTCAAAAACCATCCAACCGGCCCATTGTCCTCAACACTGCCTGTAGTGGGAAAATCAGAGACTTGAGGGTTACTGAGACATTTATAGTCGCCGGAGGGTAGCGCATAATGAAACATAGCCGAGGGGGACAGGAAATTCATATCAAGGAACACTGCATACAATGTTGTTCCCGTCTTCTCTCCAGTTGGATATAAATTACATGAATTGTGATCCCACCCCAGAAAGTTGCGTTTCCTCGTTCAATTGGGGTCAATATGGTGATCATGGTGCTGAACAGCATCGTTTGTGGCAAGAGCACCCTTACAAACCCAACAAACTATCATCTTTTCTAGTTCACGTTGCTCATTATCTGATTGTGAAATAGCGTAGTTGGTGTGACGCAATTGCGACATAGATTTATTTGCTGTTTATTAACCGCACTAATAATTTCTCCATGCTACCCTCCATGCTATCCATAGTCGCAAAAACTCTTCCAACTGAATTTTGTTGTTGGAATCACGTCGGACATGGGCATATGAACACACTACGAGTTTGTGTTCCTTGACTATATTTGCCCTTGATATGTCCGATACCTCCAACAATCTTGCTACACAATCCAAAGCTACTTTATCAATACGCAACAGGGAATTTTGGAAATTTTTAAATTGTAAAGTAGCTTTGTTTCCTGCCGGCATTTCTATCCTTTTATTGCCATGAAATTTGCAACATTTCATACGATCCTTGGATGTTCCTTCAGTTCTAAATGGGGAAAGACGCAAGGGACAATAGTGACGATCCCTTTCTTCAGGCCTTGAGACAAGAGTCGACTTATTGCCGTAACGGGGAAAAATGACCGTAGAAGTTTACATATTTGGGAGGCTCATAGACAATTCAAACCGAATTTTTAACATTATCTACCAACGGTGTCCTGACTGAATATAAAACTCCTTTTTTATTTGGTTTCTTTCCCCCATTTACAAATTTCGCGTCATGTTGAAGAACAACCACCCCCAGCCCAAGATTTTCATTTGCTTTTTCAAACGTGGTAATTTCTTTTAAAGACACCAAATACTTTCCCTCTAAACAATCAAAATTTACTTTAGTGAAATTTTCTTTGCCATTACGTGCAAGTCTGTCGAGATTTTTCATTGTTGAATCATTCTTTAATGTTTTATGAGCTGCCACTAAAAATGCATATTTAAAATATTGCAAACCCGTGTCAAATCTGAAACCCTGAACACCTTTGGTAGGCGACATATCCGGCCGGCATTTTATTGGTCGGTCACCTTCCCCGCCCCCCTTAATTTTTTTTGTAATCCATTGAGATTCAGATCCATATGTTCAATGTATAAAATTATGGACCTGCTTCCCTTCTCAATAAATGTGTCCAAAGTTGATATTAATTTATTGACCCAATTGAAATTGGGTCAACTACCCTCAAATTCATTCAGGGTAAAAAGTTTGGTTGCCGGTTGAAACATGAAAATAAAAAATATGTCCGGGCGTCCAGTTTTGTAAATAGACTTTTTGATTGACTGATGCCTTAGTCCCCCCCTGACCGCCCAAATTCTGAATCTGAATCTCAATAAGTGCTCGAATTCGGTCGATGTAGGTATGGAGAAAATTGACAGGGTCTGTTAAAATAACAATCCCGTCAACCAAGTTTTCCTCAGGAGGATTAAAAACTACCCTGAGCGTCTGTAACTGTCCTAGAGCAGATTCAAACAAATAAAATTCCCAATGTTCCGGGGACGCGACAATATTTTCAAGTCCTGCATCTATTTGCACAGGACCCAATTCACTAACAATAAAATCATCGTCAAAAATATCGCCGAAAACATCAGATACAACAATTTCTTTAAGGCTGCTCATCTGTTCTGCTGTGAACTGGAAATCCGAGCCAATACTAAACGACGTACCTTCACCGACATCTTCTGATTGTTCCAGCGAGGAGGGACAATTATCCATAATATGCTGGAGTCCTGGGCCAGGGAAGATAGTTTGTTTTAGCTTTCTACTGGAACAAAAATGAATGGATTGAGTTTTTCCCCTAATTCCTTGCTCCTTTTTCCGATGAATGTAAGTTGTCCTAGAATGTGGAACCAGTCATATTTGATAGTGATAATGCATGCATTAAAATCTAGGGCTTTCACAACAAAAGAGGAAGGTTGTACTCGCCGGGTGTAAAAGGTACTCACTACTGATATTTTTGACAATTGTAGAAAGGATTATCGTATAAATCTCATAGGGGACTCTTTGGATTGGTAATAGGAATTTCTAGTTCTTTTTTAAGATTCAGAGGGATTGGAGGTTGTAACCCCCCCCCCCAAACCAATTTGTTTCCGATAATGCAACTTATAGAAATTTTTAAATGGTCGTTTGTTGTTATAGGAGCTTCAAAAAAAGACTCATTTGACTGGAAATTGAAAGGGCTTTTAATTTGCCAAAAGGGATTGGAGGGTAACATGTCCCCTCTTCACATTCTTTAATTCCAAAACATATCTAATCAAAATTTTGAGATAGCCCTTTTTTCAGTTCAGTTAAAAGGTGAGGAAATTTTGTGTCTTTTGACAACCCCCATACTTTGGAAGTTATTTTCTCCATATGTTAGGGGGAGGGGGTCGCATCACTCATATGCGTAATAATTTCTGTTCGTCTTATATTTTAATGTTGTTCCTTACTTTCAGTTGATTTTTTTTTAATCTACATAAAATTGGCACGGAGAACAATCTCATCTGCCAAATGCATTTGTTTTGGATTTTTAACCCTACTCTTCCCCATTCAAGACAAATTCCCTGATCGCACTACATAAAGACCAAATTTGAGTGTATGTATGCACATACGCATGTGCATATGAATGTATCAACGTTTTGTGGCAAGGGATTAAGATCTTTTAATATGTCTTATATTATTGACAGAATGCAAAGAGAAAGCGGGGAAAAATATGCGAAGTGTATACCACGAATTCCATGGCCTATAAAACGGTAATATGGAGGTTAGCACTAAATCTAGCGCCATTTTGAATAGACAAAAGCATGCAAAAATGAATAACGGTGATCGTTCAAAACCCTTCCTATTTTCTTTAGAATCTCGGAGAAAAGAAATTTTCGAAACCTAAGTTACGAATATTACAATTGTATCGTGTTTACTTGAGTAAACGATCTTAAAAAAAAGGTATATCGAAAACATTGTGTTAATGCATTATCATGTATTAACTTGAACAGTCATAAGCACAATCGTGGTATGGATCGCTTTAATAATTGCCGGTTTTTCACGCATTTGGAATATAAAATGAACCATTACACAGTAACTTTCGATAAAATTATGATTGATTTGTAATGAAGAGAACCACTCAATTAGACATATTCACACGTAGATAAATAATATGTCGCATCCTGACGAATAATATGCCATTTGTTTTGACATAATTTCCGTAACTGTATACAGAAGTGTCAATGTGCTACAATTAAACAAAAAAGCGTATGTATATTATTAGATGAAGATTTAGAAAATATATTTGTAGCACAATGAACACAATTGAAGAACCTTCAATTGATTAAGCTTCAATAGTAAGTTCTTTTTCTTTCTCTCTCTCTCTCTCTCTATCTCTCTCTCTTTCTCTCTCTCACGTGTCTATTTTGTCTTTATGATATTTAAAATATAAAAAATGTACCCTCTAAAATCTTAAAAAAAATATCAGGATTAAATAAAATTCTCTGTTTCATAAATGTAATTCGCCAGATTGATAAAGCGGAATCTCAGCCATGGAATGATATAAAAAATGTTTTCTCGTTGATATGTTAAAACCGTAGAAGAACAGAAAAATAACATACTAAAGATTGCACGGGAAACATAAACATTAACAACAAAAAGCAATCAAACAGCAAAGTAAGGTGACGAGGAAAAGGAAAACAATTTGCATAATAAAGTTACGCTACCCAGTCATTGTTTTTTCAAGGAAGGATAACTGACAAGGAGACCTAGAAAATTTTATAAATTTGAGGATTTTTTTACCGTCTAGGATCCATATTAGATTTAAAGTTTTAAAGTTCAAAAATCAAAACAAAGCTTCTAGGAAAATGAGAGCAATGTGTATATCCAAATAAAGCTATTCAACTGTGTTTATCGAGATTAATAATGGAGGAATAGTATAGAAAACTGTATATACGTAAGGTTTTATCTCTCTCTCTTAGGTTTAATGTTTCTAAAATTCAAAAGAGAAAAACAACGTACAAAGGAAAAGGGGAATAATATGATTATCAAAACTACATTATACATTTTTTCAGGATTTTCTCTCTCTCTCTTTCTCCCAGGTGTCTACTTTATCTTTATGAAACTTAAAAGCAAAACAAAGTGCCCCCAACCCCAAAACCCTAAACCCTAAAAATAAAAGAAATTTTTTTACCCTCTAGGATCCATATTAGATTCAAAGTTTTAAAGTTCAAGAACCAAAACAAAGCTTCTAGGAATATGAGAGCAATGTGTATATCAGAATAAAGCTATTCAACTGTGTTTTTTTGGGTGGGGGGATTAATAATAGAGGACTGGTATAAAAAACTGTATATACGTTAGGTTTTATCTCTCTCTCTCAGGTTTAATGTTTCTAAAATTAATAAAAGCAAAACAATGTAATACCCCCCCCCCCCACCTAAACCCCTAAAAATTAGCAGATTATTCGAAACCCAGGGAAAATATTGTATTCTATTATAGGAGCAAAATTGGACAGATGAGCAGGACATTTTGGCTGAGTTCGGGTTGACTGAATCTGACGATGAAACCTTATTAATGATAGTGGTGGAAGAAGAAAAGGTATTCCCAATGTATTAAGAGTGAAGAGCTTATAGAAGAAGAAGAAAACGAAGTTCAAATTATAGAAACGCAACGTATTAATAGTGAAGAGCTTATAAAAGAAGAAGAAAACGAAGTTCAAATTATAGAAAAAGAAGAAGCTGAAGTCATCGATAACGATGACGTTGTATATATTAAAACAGTGATTTATGTTGATTTAACATACTTTTTTGTTAGTTTTAATATAATGGTGGAATAGAAAAAAAACCCTACCATATTGACAGATAACACATGTTGATAGAACAAGTTTCGTTTACTTTAAGGGAAAATATGATAAAAAAAATCAATGATAACTTACATCATTATCATCAATGGTTAAATCCCCGATAGTCCTTTTGTTTAACAAAAATGTTTCCTAACTGAACACAGTTGAACTTCTGACATTACAAAATCTTACAAGACTATTTATATCATACTCAAGGGCAAAGAAATCCGTTATGTAAGAGTTCAATGACTCAAGAGCGCTTCCCAACGTTCAAAACCAGATAATGCAAGAGTGTCTTAGGGGAATAGCCTTGATAAAGTTCGTTCAACCTCAATAGAGAATGACCTAGATAAAGTTTATTCATCCTCAATCGAGAATGACCTAGATAAAGTTCATTCAACTTGATGCGCTTCAGTCGTTTCTTGTACCATTGTAGAGAATTACCTAGATAAAGTCCGTTCAACCTCAAGAGTGCCCAAGGGGATGACATAAATAAAGTTCATTCAACTTGATAAGCTTCAGTGGTTCCTAGTGCCGTTGTAGTATTAGTTTCCTGTGGTCGTTGTAGTATTAATATCCTATGGCCGTTGTAGTATTAATTTCCTATGGCCGTTGCAGAATCCATACGAAATTGCGAGGGGATACTCACGCTCTTTGAAAGGTGTAGACAAGTATCCAAATCCATATGACATTGCGAGGGCATACTCACTCTCTTTGAAAGGTGTAGATCAGTACCCAGATCCATACGACATTGCGAGGGGATACTCACTCTCTTTGAAAGAGTGCCCTAGGAGATGACCTAGACAAAAATCATTCAACTTGATACGCTTCAGTGGTTCCTAGTGCCGTTGTAGAAGTAAAATATCATAATCTACTTATAGTACTTTCAGGGAAACAAGGCTTGCCAGATAGGTTTTCTGGAAAGTGTAATATCCCTCCTTGAAAAATACCAGTTTTGGCTAAAGGCTAATATAATCATTTTTTTGGTATAAAATATGGGCGAACAAAGAGTTTCTCATCAGTTTGAAAAAGCTATTTCAAGGATTTGAATATATTATTTGCGTTGCTGATTAATTATTCGTACAGAAATGGAATATATCAAAAGAATTTGGGAAAGTAAATGTTTTTCTTACATTATAATAGAAAACGAAAATATTTCGTGTACCCAACTATAATTATCTGGGACGTAACTTTCTGACAGAAACCCAAGTGGTGGCATAATTGTTTTTTCGGTAACTTCCTTTTAAATCTATCCAGTGTCTAAAAGCCATTTTACTTAAAGGTTATAATTGGGATACCTGTCGTGAGCCTATTTGATATTTAAAATTGTTTTAAAAAACTTTGAGTCGGGAGCTCCCTCACGACTCAAATATATGCAAAAGAAACCGAATTGAGGTGTAAAATTGAATCAAAATGGGCAATTCTCCAGCCGCAGTGCCCCCTAAGCCACGGTGCCCGGAGTACCTGCGACAGTTGCCCACCCCTCGCCCACCTAGGAACGGTTCTTGTTGGGGTAGAGTATAGTGGAAGCCCCTTGAAATGTGTTAACTAGGCTAAAAATTTTCTGTATATTCTGAAGTATGAATTGTTCTCCTAACAAGTTTCCTTTTCAATCTCAACAGCCCCATTCGGAAACTAGCCTAATGTCTTTATTTATGATTCTAAACAAATTTTGGTACTGTTTTGCTCAATGGTAGGCTACACACCGCAATAGACTCTATAGCAATTTAGCATGGAGACCCGTAAAGCGGGTAATTGCTATTGATCGCAAAGCGTGGTTTCTAATTGAATTTTTAATATTGAAACTATTGTTTTTTGGGGTTTAGGGGGGGAGGTACCTAGGTTAGGTTATGTTACGTATTTAATATATGCTATGCTTTACCCCAGCTCCCTAATGTGCAAATATATAGTCCAAATTTTTTTAAGAAACCATTATAACCGGGTATCTGTCTCTCCCATTTGACTGGTTTCCTTGATAGAGACTATAGCGGTGTGGGTACTTCTATGTTAAACGCATTCTTTTATATAGTGCTAGTTTTGTTAATGCTAATGACATAAAATAAAATAGGATAAATATATAATAGTCTAGAAACAAATTTGGGCTATATATGTGCACATTAGAGGGGGGGGGTAAAGCATAGCATATATTAAATACATTACCTAACCTAGGTACCTTTTTCGGTAAATTTTTCGCAGATCATATTATTGACTTACGAATAAAGTAAACATACCAATTGATGCCTTTTTTATGCTCTTTCCAAATATAATAATCATTTTTGTCGGAAATAAATTTTAGTTCCAACCCCTATATATACCAATTCAGGGTATATATTTGCGCATTAGGAGGTTGGGAGGACAGTTTAAACTTACCTCTCATTTACATCAGAAAAAAAATTTAGCCCCATCTCCCTAATGTGCAAATATATACCCTGAATTTGTATAAATAGGGGTGGGGGTAAAATTCATCTGCGGCAAAAATTATTATTATATTTAGAAAGAGCATAAAAAAGGCATCGACTGGTATATTTACTTTGTTCGCAAGTCAATAATATGAATTACGAAAAATTTACCCATACTTATCTTCCATGTCATTTAGAGGGGAATAAATTATCACAAAAGCAAATTTAAACATAAAAAAGGGTAAATTTTTACCAAATCATATTATTGACTTACGAATAAAGTGAATATACCCCTTGATACCTTTTTATGCTCTTTCCAAATATAATAATCATTTTTGTCGGAAATGAATTTTACCCCCACCCCTAAATATACCAATTCAGGGTATAGTTTAAGTTTAAACTTACCTCTCATTTACATCAGAAATAACGGTAAAATTCTACTTTAGTTACTTTTGGATATCTTGGAAAGGGGTTGGGTTAGGAAAATGAAACTTTCAGGGATGAGTCTACATGTTAAGGTATGTCCCGCTAAGGTATTTTGAAGTACCTACCTCCACTCCTGCTCCCTCTATATAATGCAAATTATTGCACATTACTAGTTGTTTCAGCTCACATTTCATCCTATATTACTATCATAATTATAAATCACTGCTTACCTTACACAACTTCAGCTTTTAACCTTGTTCATTAAAATATATTCCAAAATCCTATTACCATTTAATAGACATCCCTTTAACTTATTAAATATCTAGCTGACATTGCTTATGGAACCCTGTTTGTGATGTCACAACTTTGCTTATCATAGCCACTTTAACGGTAGCATGCAGGTACCAGGGGGTAAAAGACAACTTGATAAGCCCTTTAAACTTTATTAATTAGGGAAAGGATTTGACAAGAGATAGACCAGTAAAAAAATCCGAATCGTTTTTAGAGGACAAATTATGTTACTAGAAGATGTTTTTATTTTTATAGGTCCATGCGTTCATAAAGTTTCTGTTGAGATTATTGAAACACTAGCACGGACTTATTAATAAAACGTTTAAAAGTGCGAAGATGCACCTTAGCCAGGGGGCAAGTTGTGCTTGGGGTGGATTTCTAAGGGGAGAATCTTCCTTTGTGAGGGAAATTTCTGATGAGTGAATATTCTGGGGGAAATGTTACACTGGGGGTATTGAAAGGATTACCCTACGAAATTCTATTTAATTGTTTTACATTCTCTTTGCCAAATTTTTTAGATGGAGATGTTCCGAGGGCTTTTTTCCGTGTGTTTTGTTTTCTGGGAAATAATTTCCACGGCAGGGGGCATTTCTGGAGTGACCGAGAAACCAATATATAGATTAAAATCTTATTCCAATGAAAAAATGCTAAGGAGAATTTGAATGCAGGGTGAGAATTCAAAATGCAGGGTGAATTGTCCACAAGCAATTTTACAGAGAGGGCGGATTCTCAGCGAGAAAAGAATTGTCTGGAGGGAATTTGACGGGGGGAGATGCACTTTACGTTGGATGAAATTTCCACGGAGTTCCGTGAGGGGGAGGGGTATATTTCATAGAGGGTGAGCCAGATTTAGCGGCATTATTTGAAAAACGAACAGAAATTATGCCATATATGAAGAGTTGTCCCCTCCTCAATACCTTATTCTTTACGCTAAAGTTCAGCTGTTTACTAAAATTGAAACACAGGGGCTGTTTAATTAGAATAGTAAGTTTTTTTAAAAGTGCTAACAGCTTTAGCGTAAAGAGCGAGGTATTGAGGAGGAGCGACCCTTCATATCCGGAATAAATCTGAAAAAACTAATACGCCAATTGTGTTTTAATTTTTCATGCACAGTGAGCCAAAATCAAATCAGCATTAGTTGAAAAACATTCAGAAATTAAATAAAAAACAAGTTTTATTAACTGAAAGTAAGGAGCGACGTTAAAACTTAAAACGAACAATAATCATTCCGTATATGAAAGGGGCTGTCCCCTCCTCAACCCCTAGCTCTTTACGCTAGAGTACCGTAAAGAGCAAGGCGTGGAGTCATATTTATATGTTATTATTATTAATTGATAAATGGCTGCCGTGACTTCTGAAAAGTTGTACAAGACAGGGTGCAAAGTTTGCAAAGAGAACCTCAGTCTCGCAACCAGAGGAACAGTTATTTGCAACACATCTGCTGGGGGTTGTGGTCACCTCTGCCATAACTTCTGTGAAATTATTCAGAGTATTGAGAAAGACAGTATTATAATATATCAGTGCTCTGACTGCTGCGAGAAATTTGCTGATAAACCTGCTTCCCCGCAGATCCCGCCTCCTTCAGAGACTCTTGTTTATTCACCACTTTTAAGTTTTTCCGGCACTGTCTACAGTCAGGAATTTCGTCCGCCTCTTGTATATCTTCGTGTGCAAACTTCTATTCTAATGATCATCTGGATCAAGCTAGAAGCCTTCTAACATCTCTAGTGAACCCCACGCATAAACTCCTTGCACGTCGCGGCACCTCTGCTAAGCAAAGCCTGTCACAGGATATTTTAGACATCTTTATTTCTGAGGATGCAACCCCTCGCTTGCCAAATCTGAAATTCGTTATGACTGCAAGTGATGCGATACCTGCGATAGATACGGATCAAAATGCTCACTTTAGCCGTGCCATTCAAACCTGGGACCGGCATCTTTTTCGCATAATTGATAAACTTGATTACGTTACAAGTAAGGTAGTAGAGACTCCTGCTTTGGTGAAAGAGTGTTGTGACGGAGTACAGAGTGAGGTTTTGAGCTGTATAAATAAAGAAAAACTCTATGATAAATCCTGGCATCCGCTGAATAGCGAGTAAGAAACAGAGGGTCTTGTAGTAGATTCGCCACCACAAGATTGTGATGATCCATTAAAGCTTGAAACTTTTCTGAAATCGTTGAATGGAGCTGATGGTATAGAGCGGATTTCACTTTCTAAGCAATCAGGATCCCAGCAATAGAAATGGGTCATTCATATGAAAAGACAAAACGCCGAAAACTTGAAAGACTGTTTGAATGAAAAGGTCAGTAAAACTGAGGTTCGCAAATCGAGAATTGTTGGTATATTATAACGAGTGGACTTCCCAATCAATCCAGAGAGTGTGTGTGCTTCTAACCAAGGTATCAAAGAGATACAGCGCATCGGTGTTTAGAAATCATATCGTGTATACTTCCGTTCGGCGACGGCCAAGTCTCATTATTTGCGTCATGGGATTCACATTGGCTGCGAACATTTCCGGCTTACTGATTATAAGTTTTTACCGCGAATGTGCTATAAATGTGGGTCACTAGAGCATATATCGTCGGGCTGCTCTAGCGTGGAACGTTGTCTCAAGTGCCTTGGTAGTGGACACTCTCATTCTAGGAACAACCCTTGCCAGAATGAACCTTGTTGCTTCCATTGTGGATCTCATGAGCATACTGGATTTAGCTTTCGCTGCAAACGGTTAACCGAAAAAGTTGCAAAAAATAAAAAATGATTAGTGCAAAGATTATATCTCTGAATCTGAATGGATTTGGTGATAAACAACATGTATTGCAGTCTATGCTGCGCGATCTGGATATTTTGTGTCTGCAAGAGCATCACCTTCTGGACCACTCTACTAGTCTTCTTTCGAGCCTGTCGCACCAGTTTAAGTGTTTTATATCTCCAGCTACACCTACAGGTGGACGCCCATCAGGAGGTGTTTGCATTTTTATTCGAGAGAAAATTCCAGTTTCAGTGTTTGCCCTGGGATTCGCTGTTCGAATCCCAGGGATTATTGTTTTTTCGTGCTATTTACCATCAAATTATCATACTATTGATTCGGATTTTGATTTCAATTTTGCATGTTTAGAATTATCGCGATTTGTGGCGAAAGTTCCATTAGATTTCCAGTGGCTTATTTGCGGGGATTTTAACTGCAACATTGCTATCTCTGATGTCCGCTCTTTTATCTTTGTTTTCGGTTTTTACTATAGTTTCAAAAGATGCGGATTTTACGTATGTCCAAAATTCTGGTTCTTGCTCTAATCTAGACCATGTGCTTGTTTCAAATGCAGCGTTATTACCAAAGCCTGTTGATGTTGGTTTGGATAGGCCTATAGTGAACATTTTTACCTTTCTTTTCATTTAAATATTCAAATTCCATCTTTTAAAATTATCCATCGTTCTAGTCAAATTGCAAATAAAATGATCTAGGATCGGAAAAAAATGTGGAAATATCATGAAGAATCAGATGATCTTTTAGTTAAAATAATTGTAAATTATTCTAAGGATGTTGATCAAATTGATATTGACCTATTTTACCTTGAAATTGTTCCTAGTTTAAAAGTCGGGGCTAGTAAAGCATTTAAGACTGATTCTTTCCGTCGTGGATCTCGTGTTTTAGGTTGGAACCTTAACCCGATTTTAAAGCAAAGCCGAAAGAATGCATCTCAAGCTTGTTACCTTTGGAATTGCGCGGGAAAACCGCGATCTGGACCATTTTATGATGGTATGAAATTAACTAAACGCGTTTTTCGGGATGAGTTGTGTTTGCATAACGAAATTATAAAAGATTAAATTGGTTCAAGGATTACTAGTGATAAGAATGAGCTTTGGAGTTTGGTTAATTCTAGACGTCATAATAATAATTGTTCACCAGATTCTAATAGTTCTCTGAAACTAGATGATTGGATAACTCATTATAATCATGTTTTTTCATCCGGTGATTCGGCAGTTGAATCACGGCTTGACTCTTTATTATCGGAAGAAATTTCAAAGCCCCGCCCAAATAGTAAAATATCTGTTTCGGTTGAAGATGTAATGGTAGTAATTAAAGCTCTAATAAGTAAGCATTCTTTTGATCATGATGGTATACATTCAAACCATATAAAACGGGCATCTCCCAAAGCAATCCTTCTCCTCGCTACTCTTTTTACTACTATTCTTTCTTCTGGAGTTCTTCCAACTAGCTTTTCTCGTGCTACCACTAAGAGAGTCATGCATACTCCCGCTATTTACCCGTGCCCCAGCCTTTTAAACATTTGCCTCTAATTGATTCCGTTGATTTTGAATTGAAGTTATCAAGTATTTTTCAGTAGGTTGCATATGTTGCATCAAGACATGGCTAATTGTAGACAGAGAAAAGCCAAGACAGATAGTCCAAGTAATTGAGAGCCAAATGTTTAAATGGCTGGGGCACGGGTAAATGGCGGGAGTATGCATGACTCTCTTATTGGACACATACTTGTTTGTTAGTTTTTGGAAAGCCATGCGTGCCTAACGTCTCAGGCATGTTGACCAAGAGTTTAAAATTGACATTCATCCCATTCCCTCTTCATAATCTAAATCTGGTTGATAATTTGAAGTTTGGAAAGCCTTATTTTCCATGGGGAGGTATTGTCCGTGGAGGGGGGTGGGGTATTTCCGCGAGGGGAATTTTCCGCGGGGAGGTATTTTCCGGGGGGTATTCGCAGGGGGGGGGGGGTATTCGCCTAGAACCTCAAATTTGATGGTATGAGTTTTATTAAAATCTTTGACTTTTAGGGGGTGTTTCCCCTTTTACGAAACTGAGAAAAATTTTTTAGACAGGCAAATTGTCAACCAGATTTTAGAGTATGATTCCGGAGCAACATGTTGCAACGAAATGGTCAGCTTAGATTAGTATAAGCAGGGGCACCGCGAGCAGGTTGCTGACCACCACCCTGCCCTCCCCTCCCCCTGTTATCAAATCCCCTTGCTGCTAACCTTTCCACCCTCGAAAGAAAATTTTTAGATAAGTTCCAGCATTTTTACATATTTTAAATCACGGATGTAAAAAAGAAAAGCAAAATTTTTCAACATTATAGGATTAAGCTATTTGAATGTTTTATGTGGTGACCCAACTCAAAATGCTAAGGGATTTCGAAAAAAAAATCAAAACGAATATAGATTATTAGGTAATTGTGCATTATAAGTAACCCACCGCTATAGACTGTACAACGAAACCAGACAAACGGGTGTTTGTTAGATAAATGAACCGCAAAGCGTGATTTCTTGTTGCGTTTACAATATTTAAACTGTTGTTTTTTTGGGTTTAGGGAGGGAAAAGGGTACCTAGGTTAGGTTACGTATTTAATATATGCTATTATTTACCTCCCACCCCCTAATAAGCAATTATATAGCCCAAATTTGTTTCTAAACTATTATATGTTCATCCTATTTTATTTTATTTCATTAGCAGTAACACAACTTAACTGCTTTCGCGTATAGCGGTGGGTTATGTATAATGCACAAGTACCGATTATTCTATAGTTAAATTTGTACTTCCGCTCCCTCTCTCCCCCCCCTATTTACACTTCAATAGCGTCTCATAGGTTCAAGAATGAAAATTGCTCCACTAAACTATTTGGAAAAAAAACATTTGAATTGCTTTAAGAACAAATGGGCTTTGATACCGTAAATTGCCAAATTTTCAGTTACAACGTTTTGAAAATTAATCAGTAAATAATAACCACAAGAAACAAATTAGTTGATGTTATAAAGCTCCGATATATGTTTCATGAAATGGTGCATCCTCGAGGAGATTGAATATTTTTTTTTGAAATAGTGCTCTGCCAGATATCCTTCCATATGTTCTTCTCTTCTGCCATATTTGGGTATATTGTCTCGAACTTCACGCCAGTGTCTTTCGATGTTTTGTGTGTGAACACCTGTGGCAAGGTCAACAAAATTTATGCTGTGGCTGACGCGTAAATGCTGATAGCCCTGGCTATCCAGGCAATCGTAGGCCACCAACAGTCACTGATAATTGTTGTCCCTGGCAGGATTCAGTTTTGGATAATTCCCAACAACATGACACTACTTCTACCCGGTACAGAAACCATGAATGAATTACCACTCCCTGGCTCTATTCTACCAAATACCCAGACAATCCGACCACAATTATATTTACGCTTTCCAAATTTGGCTTCATCTATCTCAACAATGACTCCTTCTCCTCCCAAATGAGCGGAGTTTGAATGACATATGTGCATACAAACCTCTCTGCAGAACTGGCTCCAATCCACAAAGGTTTTCGTACAACAAGCAACATTATTGATCATGAAATCCTCCCTTGACGGCGGTATTTGAAGCCAAATCATCATAAAACGGAAAATTTTTAGCAGAGAAAGGCGTGAACCATCCATCCATGTTTTGTCATAGATCGATTTTGAAAAAATTACACTTAACCTGAGAATATTCGCGGCCACCTCGGATAGGTATAAGCCTAGACTTCTGGCAACGGAACGAATTTCTATATTTTACGCAAATCTTGCCACAGTTTTCACAATTCCTGCTTCTCAATAACATGCCATAGTTATAATACAACCCTAAGTCTGCCTCAACAGTAGAAAATTGAATAATACCACAACAGAAATTTATTTCACAAAAATTGCAAGACACATTTCAATAATCGTCATTTATGGACCGAAGCTATAACTTGTTATATCATTTGCGGCTTTCATAATTGTTTCATTGTTAAAGGGCGGTGAATAGTCAAACAAAGATAACAGTGAATTGGGTCATGAATATATTGGAAAGATGGGTCAACTTAGTATGCGTTTTTTGTGCATTTGAAATAGTTGCTTCGTAACAGATGCAAATATCCTGGTGTCGGGCCCACATGGTTGACCCAACGATTTGGCTTGTTTAGTCCCAGGTTGTATAAATTTCACTTAGACAGAAACCGTAATGCTTGCAGTACTGATGTTTGTTCAAGAACACTTAAATGAAAGATTACATTTACTTTATACTAGGATTTTATTTTTAGTTAACAACATTTCCAGTTACCTTCTGTAACTTTTTAGTGGCCCTATACCTAGAGAGAATTATTGTCCGACTTCAAACTGTCCAAACACTTCCAAACCCCCTTCAAACTGTCCAACCCGCCCCCCCCCCCCGGGGAAAATACCCCCCATCCCATGGAAAAGAAAGCTAGAACTTTACAAAATTTTGAGTTTGGGGGGAAGGCAGATTTCAAAACATCTTCCCATGACATAAGTTGCCCTCTAAAGTCAATTCAGATGTTTGTTGTGCTCTATCAATTAGTGCTTTAGTAACAATTTAAAAAGCTTCTTAAGTAGAATTTTAGAAAATTTTGAGTTTGGGTGGAAGGGGATTTCAAAAACATCTTCCCATAACATAATTTGTCCTCTAAAGTCAATTCTGATGTTTGTAGCGCTCTATGTCTTAGCGCTTTAAAAATATTTAAAAAATTTTCTAAATTAGAATTTTGAGTTTGTGGCAAAGGGGGATTTCAAGAACATCTTCTCATAACATAATTTGTCCTCTGAAGTCGATTCTGCTATTTGTAGCGCTCTATCTTTTAGTGCTTTAGAAATATTTAAAAAGCTTGTAAAGTAAAATTTTAGAAATTTTTGAGTTTGTGGGGTTTTGAGAAAAACACCTTCCCATAACATAATTTGTCCTCTAAAGTCGATTCTGATGTTTGCAGCGCTCTATGTCTTAGCACTTTAGAAACATTTAAAAAAGCTTCTAAAGTAGAATTTTGGAAAATTTTGAGTTTGGGGTGAAGGACGATTTCAAAAACATCTTCCGGTGACATACCTTGTCTTCTAAAGTCAATTCTGATGTTTGTAGCACTCTATCAATTAGTGCTTTAGAAATATTTAAAAAGCTTCTAAAGCAGAATTTTGGAAATTTTTGAGTTTTTGGAGAGGGGGGATTTCAAAAACATCTTTCCATGACATAACTTGTCTTCTAAAGTCAATTCTGATATTTTTAGTGCTCTATCAATTAGTGCTTTAGACATTAGTGCTTTAGTGCCAAGCCAAGTGGTTAGTAGCCTACTCCAGGCTTGAGAGCCTGAGGTTAGGAGCTTAAGTTCTGGTGTTGCTTGCTATTTTGGTTGGGACAAGGGTCAATGGTGTGACTGTAAGCACAGCCAGAGTACACTTAGCTGTAATGGGTAGCCCACCTGGAGAAATTTAGAGGAAAAACCTAGGAAGTATCAGGTGATTTAGCCCCAGCCATATATTGCAATCTCAGTTGAAGGTACTGAATCACGAGATCACTTGCTGTGCAATGCTGATTATTAGTCACCATGTAAAAAAGTTTTTTAAGTTATTAAATGAAACATTATAGTTCTAGTGGAGGAACTTCTTGCTATATTAGAAAGTAGGGTCAAAACGAGTATGCAATTGAGAAAAATTATGTAAAACTGAAACGCTCACATATTGCGACTAAATAGGAATTGAGAAGAATTGTATACATCAATGAATATAAAAAATATAAGTTATGCTTAAATATGGTTATTATTAAAATGATCTAAGATCAAATACTTGAAATTGTTAGTTTATTGACTTAACTAGAAGGACCTATTTTTGGAAATACCAATTGTCTGATTTTGATGAATATATCTTCAGTATTTAGGCTTTATTCACTTATTAACCAAAAATTGTTTGTCTTCTGGTTCATAAATGCAACTTTCATTGTTTGATATTTATTCTATAAATCACATATATTAAATATTTTTTTTTCTTTTCAATTGCTTGTCAAAACAGAAAACAACTTTTGAATTTATGATGACAAATTGTTGGTGAAAATTTCACCAAGAGGCTGGGATCTTATTACTGCACTCCCATTCCATCATGCTGTAGTAAAATAGGGGCAGTCCAAAAAGAGGTCTTTTACCCTAGGCTAAATTAGAAAAGTAAATAGACTATATTAAAAAGTATAAACTTTTTGCTGTTGTGTTTTTGCCAAGCACAATATGCAATGAGCTCATAACTGATTTGGGGTCATAAATATATTTCAAAACTAGAGTAGCCTAGCGTTTTCTGATTAAAATCCCAAGCTCTGTATAATTGTGTTCTTATTGTTCTAAAGTCTACATAGCATTTATTTATTTATTGTTTTAATGTGATGGTGAAAATTAAATTTTTGGTTAAGTATGAGTCCGAGGTAAATCACATGATTTTGTCTGGGATTACATTGCAATTTAGTTTTAGTTTTGCATCAACTTCTTTATGTTTATATTGGAGTTGAATTATTGCAGACTTGGTTAGTGCAATGGATAAACCATATTTTTGTGAAAATTTCTCAACCTGAAATACTGTAGTGAATTTTGCAATTTTGAATGTCCAATCTCAAAGGGGTTCCCATAACACTAGTTCATCAGCATATTATATATTATTGGGAATAATTCGAGACTTTTATGTTTACCCACTAGAATTGGGTGGCTCACAATATCATTTGCACCTTTAGACTCTGTTTTTATTCCTGAAAGTTACATTCCCCTTCCTCTGCTACTTTTTAATATGGAGAAAAGTCTTTTATTTAGAATATTACTGTAGGACAACTTTAGTAGGTTTTTTTGCTATCTTGGAGAGTAGTTGAGTTAGGCGAATAAAAATTTTTGGAGTAAATCCAGAGCCTGAAAAATTCAGCTGAATTTGTTGGGTTTTGATCTTTTTCATTGAGTCTAGTTTCAGGAAACTATGATTCCAGATAAAATAATTGTATTGCCCTGAATTTGTTATTTTTCAGTTAACCATCCTTATTACAATCTCTAAAAATAGCCTGTAAATAAAATTTTTGCATAATAAATGAAAATCATTAATGTGAACTGTAGCAAACACAACACCTTATGGTATATTCTCAGAAAGTTTGTTCAACTACCTGCCTCTAACCTTTTTCTTCTGAAGACACTTGCCTTTCATGAACTTAAAATATACCATTCAAAATAATTCAGCAGTTCAGTTTTAGTATCTTTGTAATTTGGTACTTCATCTATTTTCTAAAATGCAAAGCTATAAGGTAGTATTTGAATCCTCATAAAGCCAACTAAAGATATTTTTCTTTTGTTTTAACAGAGTTATTATTCATTTTAATCTAGACTGCATAAGTGAGAGTTCAATTTGAATATTGTCAAGCTATGTCAGTTCCTACTAATTCAATTACTTGAGTATCTTTCTGTATTATCAATATGTGTGTGTTGCTCACATTTTTCACTTTTTTTTTAGATAGACTGGAACGCTGGAAGATGGAAAAATTGTTAGATTTAAATTATGACGTTCGGCTTCTTCCTTTGTCAAATGCATATAATACAGAATCTGAAGAACAGACTGGAGAAGTCAATGCTGGTATGAAACCATCAACTAGCTCAGATATTACAACAACCCTGGATCCTTTTTCAAGGCTTAGGAAATTACTAAACTGTTTCTAATAAAGCGCTGGAGATAACTAACAATCCATAAGGAAAAAGTTGACAGTAATGCAATAAATCTATCCTTAACCTGAGTAATTACTTTTATATTTCAAAAAGAAATTTTCTGGAATTAAAAAAAAAATGATTAATAGGCAAAATCAATAGAAGATGGTTCTATTATTTGTAAAAGGTTCATACACACACACACACACACTATATATATATATATATATATATATATATATATATATATATATATATATATATATATATATATATATATATATATACATATATATTTTTATGTTGTTGTTTTTTTGTTGTTGTTTTTTTCTCTCTCTTCGGCACTTTCCTTGGATACATCGTTTCGTTTCGCGCTGAAGAAAAGAGGCGTTTGTCCTCTCGAAATATTCGCTTTGTTTTTTAAGTATTTTCATTTGGCCTATAAAAAACCCATTTTTGCTTGTTTTTCTTTCTTTAAGTAACAGTACATTAACAGTAACAGTAAGATTTTGTTTTTGCTGTCCTTGGTACTTTAATAGTAACAGTACATTTCAGTAATAGTACAGTAACAGTGAGATTTTGTTCTCACTGTCCTTGTTACTTTAGCGGTAACAGTAGAGTAACAGTAAGATTTTGTTTTTGCTGTCCTGGGTATATAATAAATGAAATAAAACTCAAATAAAATCCCTATGCTGTGATTGTTTACTATTCCCTGTTCAGATAATATTAAAAAGTTTAATCTATTTAAGTTCATTTATTTTTTACATTAATTGAAAAAAACTAAAATGATTAGTTAAAATTTATCAATTAGCTTTTGAAGTAATTCAAGTGCGGCGTTTTTTTTTCTAATTCCAAGTCCTGCCCCAAAATAAGTTCCTCGTTACGCTTTTTTGCCTATTCGCTCATTTTCAAAATTTCCTCTGCCACATTAGGTTTTGAGGCAATTTTATTTTTGGGTAGCGATGAATCACTTTTACCTCTCTTCCTCTTATTGAGTCTGGGTGCTTCTTCAGAAGACCATAGACTGTCTGTCTTGGACAGCTGATTCAGTTGAAACTTCAGCTTCAGCAGGGACAGGTGAGGGAATATCTTCTGAAAATGTTATTGCACTGTCTTTTAACACAATTCTTCCTGTCCCATCGACAACAGCAACTGGCTCTATCTCTGGTCGGTCTCCAACAAAGTCCTGCATTATTTTGTAGAACTCCCATTTTCTATTTCCCTCACCATTTGTCCCAGGTTTATCTTTCTGAATTTGTATTGATTTTTAAGATTTTCATATTTGATTTTGCATTGCAATGTGTAAATTGATGACCATTTTCATGCATTGTTCCCATCACCCCTTACCAAAACTTCAAATTACTGGTAATTTTCTCTGCTTTCTCCCTTTCTTGACAGATGCCTATCGGGGCAATGGTACTGTCATGGTCCCACTTTAGCTTTGTCCTGGATGTTGATAAACTCTCTTTCCCTAAAAAAAGATCAATCATAAAGCAAGTTGATTATTGGTAGTCAGAAGCAGTCTGTATACACCAAAGCTGCGTTTATATACTACTGAATTGGGATAGATTACCCACTAAAGCCAATATCATGGCTGTTGGTTGGGAAGGAGTGACAGGTCCTATAACAGAGATTTAGAAGTAAAAATTGCTAGCCTTGTTAAGAATTGAACAGAAAGACAAAGTCTTTGGTTTCCAGAGAAGAAATAACACTCAGGTCCCAAATTTATCAAGGTAAAGAACCTATCCCGATAGGTGAAAACTCCGGTGTATACAGAATTCCTTGTTCGTGTGGTCTTTGGTATATCGGAAGAACTGATCAGCGACTAACGGATAGATTAATTCAGCACTCTATTTCAGTTAATAATACACTTAAAAGGTGGAAAAAAACAGAAGATTTTGACTCTGCCCTTGTAGAGCACATTTTTGAAAAACCAGACCATACTATTTTGTTTAATCAAGCTAGTCTTATTTCGCATGACAAAGGTATTGTCCAGCACTACAGAGAAGCTGTTGAAATTTATAAATACCAATACTTAGGTCTAGCTTTAAACAGAGATTGCCGGTGATTTAAGAATAAACGAGTCATATTTCGGTTTTCTCAAAAGAGAAACCGATACTTTAGTAATCCCTGAAATAAACCTTGAACCACTTTCCCAGTCATCTAATCAAACACGTGGACAACCCCTTAGGTCTCAAAGGGTGTCTGCAAGAAATGCGTTAATTAAAATCCGAAATCAAATGACATAGTTCTCCAACTTATTTAATTGCTGGTTCGGTTTGTTTTTTGACTGAATGAATTGTTTCCTTTTCTTGTCAGTTGTTCGCTAGTATCCGTCGATGGCAGTTCATATTTTTTGAATTTTGTGCAAATCGCGGATATTGGCGAATAGCTCGCTTTTACGGTTTCTAGGTATTTGGTTTTAATTCTTCTAATTTTTGGCTTTTATTGAATTTTATTCATCTTTTAAGTTTTTGTTTTTTTCTTTGGTTTTTTGGTTCTTTTCACATTGACTTTCCACGTTTGTTTTTTGTTGTTGTTTTTTTTTCTCTTCGGCACTTTCCTTGGATACATCGTTTCATTTCGCGCTGAAGAAGAGAGGCGTTTGTCCTCTCGAAATATTCGCTTTTTTTTCAGTATTTTAATTTTGCCTATAAAAAGCCCATTTTTGCTCGTTTTTCTTTCTTTATGTGATGTCAGGACATTGTGGTTTAAGAAATTATCTTCGTCGTAGTGTTACTGTTAAAGTAACAAGGACAGCGAAAACCAAATCTTACTGTTAGTGTACTGTTGCTGTTAAAGTAACAAGGACAGTGAAAACGAAATCTCACTGTTATTGTACTATTACTGAAATGTACTGTTACCATTAAAGTACCAAGGACAGCAAAATCGAAATTTTACTGTTAGTGTACTATTACAGCAACAAGGACAGTGAGAACGAAATCTTACTGTTACTGTACTATTACTAAAATGTACAGTCACTATTAAAGTACCAAGGGACAGCGAAAACGAAATTAAAGTAACAAGGACAGTAAGAACCAAATCTCACTGTTACTGAAATATCCTGTTACTATCAAAGTACTAAGGACAGCGAAAACAAACCTAGGTACCTTTTATTCCCCCTAAACCCCAAAAAACTAAAGTTTAAATATAGTTCACAGACTGCTGTTTAATTTGAATTTATGTGACTGTTATAAATGGTAAACATTTTAAATTGCTACATTGTTTTAACAGCTGTATAAATATTTAAAACAATTTAATATAACAAATATACAGTATAATATTTAATATATGTATACAGAAATATATAGATGAAAGCCTGAGATTGGCAGCAATTTCGTCACGTTTAATTTTTTCCATCTCTTTGTTGACCTAATATACTGACATCAAAGTCACTATTAGTCAGACTTGGATCCCTGTAATTGTCTGAATCAACCGGAATCAAATCAATGTTATCCACACAAAAATTATGTAATACACAACATGAAATCACAGATTTGCATATAAACGCAATATCTGGGGAAGGGAAAAACTGTGAGCGACGGAAACGACCTTTCAGATGGCCCAATGCCCGCTCAGTTGTCATTCTTGTAGATGAGTGTTTGTAGTTGTAGTTTTTCTGGTATCTAGTTAAATTTCCAGGTTCTCGATAGGGAGTTAATACATGTGAGCTCAGTGAATAAGCACTGTCTCCTATAATGTGACAGTCTCGTGGAAAATTTATTAAATTATTTTTCATATCTTGCCCCAGGCATGAAAGTCTATATACACGAGCATCGTGCACTGAGCCAACTTGACCAACATAGCAATTTGTAAATTTTAAATTATGTTGGCAAACTGCTTGCATTTGCAGTAAATGGTACCCTTTTCTATTAATATAAGAATCATTATGCTCAGTAGGAGCTAGTATTGGAATATGTATTCCATCAATACTACTAATAACCCCTGGAAACTCTGACATCTTCCGAAAGTGTTCTCTTGCATTCTGGCCATTTTATTATGGTAGACGCCATTCCATCAAAGACATCTGCCATTATTCTTAGCGTTATAGCTACAGAAGATTTAGAAATATTGAACCTCTGAGATACTGATCTATAACTATCAGGGGTCGCCCATACCCATAAAGCAATTAAAAGTTGCTTACTTGAGCATATTTCTGGCTCACTATTGACCCCTGTTTTTGCCAGTTTCAAGCTAATATTTTGTAGCAGGGCATCTGCTGTTCCTCTCTCTAACCGGAAGTGACTTTTAAATTTTTTGTCACTCATGGCAGGGGTTGTTTCTTCGTAATACCCTTTTATTTTTGAAAAATGCATATTTTCTTTCGCTTCTCCAGCAATAGCACATGCCTAGAAAAAAAAATCATGGGCAAGCTCAGCAAAATATTATTTGAAGAGAACTGTTAGTGGTTAATAATTGAGAGAAAAAATTAATGACCCTGATTCATTTTCCAACAATGGCAAGTCACACACAATTTACATGAAATCAAAGATTCACATTATCAGCAAAACCCTAATTTTCAAAATATGTGAAAGACTAAATTCTAAAGAGCTTAGTTTTATTTATTCTTGCAAATGTTATAAATCATATTACAGAAAGACATCAATCTATAATAGATAAGTACTTTTTGGACAAATTTTGATCACATCCAATAATCTATTTCGAAAAGTTGCTGTAGCTACCAGCACCTGATAAATCTTGGAAACATGGCCCTTAGATGCCAGGCATAATAAAACTAAAGATTTTTATTAACTTTGATATTGTAAGTTACTTAGGTTTATAAAGGTCACTCATCAAATTAAGTGTTCATGTTTCAGCTCATTTGTTTTAAATTCAGAAAAACAAACCAAGGTTTATTTACCCTCAGAAATTTCTAATTTTGCAACAAGTCAAAAGCAGCATCCATAAGGGAAATGAAAAAATACTTACCAATGCATTCCCTAGCTTTGTATCTGTCCATTCACAAAGACAGAATTGTGACATTACCACTAATTAGTTTTAAAATTGAAAAAAAATTATTGTAAAGAGAGAGGGCTTGAGGAGGAGGCAACCCCTTTCATATACACAATAATTTCTTTTTGTTTTAAGTTTTGATGTCGTTCTTTAGTTTCAGTTGAAATTTTTTTTTAATTTAATTTCTGATTGTTTTTAAATAATACCGGGAAATCCAGCTCTCTCTCCATGAAAAAGTCTGGTACGTGTGTATTATGTGTTTTCTGCCTTCAAACTGTCCAAATACTTCACCCCACCTCGCCTATATACAAATATATAGCCCCTTATGTGCAAATATATAGCCTAAATTATATATTACCCATCTATTCTGTCACTTATCTTATTTCACCCTAAGCTAAAAGAAACTAACAAAGAAACTGTAAACTTGAGTGAGTGGCGTATAATACATAAGTACCGAATTTCCTTCCCCCTACAGAAAAAAAACTAAAAAAATTTTCAAATTTGGAAAGCCTTATTTTACGCGGGGGGGGGGGGGGTTAACGCCGGCCACCGCTTTTTTTTAACATGGTATCAAACAGTTTATGGTGACAAACTGTAATGAAGGTACAGCTTGGCCTAATAGTAACCAAAACTAGACCTTTTAACTACATTTAACAAAATGGCTGTCTCACAATGTTGACTTTATATATTTGGAGAAATTATTGGCGTGGGGGAGGGGAGGGGCTGGTTGCTCTCTAATAACTTTTGACTATTAAAACGGGCACTCGAACTTGCAATTTTCAATCAAATGAGACCCTTTTGAAATTGTAACAACTACTTCTATACAAAGTGCCCTGGTCTAAAAAATATAGCACATTGTATCCACATTACTCGTTACTTAGGCTGTGCCATTGTACGGCCTATGATTCCAATTAAATAAGGTTCAATAAGTTTAATGCTACCCATCAAAAGCTACAAGATTTAGAACATTATTATTTTTGAAAGTGAGGGAACACACACAAAAAGTCAAGAAATTTTAGTGAAAATTACACCATCTGATTCAGCATATCAAAGAGAGTAGCAATGCTACTTGGCAGTTTTCAAATTCGTTACTGGATTTTGTCTGAAAATACCATTTTACATTTAAAAACACATTTAAAAAAAATAGCTTTTGGAATTCTGCTACTGGCAGCTTTGGAACTTGGTCCATACCCGAATAATTCAGTTCATGTCTAGAAGAAAAAAATTTACCTGCAAGAGGAACTTGAATATTGTAATATATATTGAATATCCGCACGAGAGTCATGAAAAGCCCCCTCTGTGTTCGCGATAATTTCACTATAAGGAATTTTCGAAGGGTAACCCCTTTGAAAATTCCTTATAGTTATCGAAAATTTCAATCCTTTCGACAGAACCTGATTTTGCTCTGTTCTAAGGTTTTTTTTTAATTAATTTACTGCCCAGCTCTTTAATTTCTTAGCTTAAAATGTTGATATATATATATTCCTGAGGCTATTGTACCAGTGACTCCTGCCACCATACCAATTATGACTCGTGGTAATTTAAACATCATTTCCATCTTTTTTTCTTCCTTTTCATAACCCTCCTCTGTCATAATTTCTTCGAGATCGTCCTTGCTTGGGAAAGCCGTTGATTTTTTCAGAGGGGGCGACTCTACCTCTTCTTCGGTTTTCAGACAGGAAATTTACAGGTCCCTGTTGAGGGATCTGAAAAAACCTTTCACTAACTCCTTAACACTGGGCTACTCAAAAACTTTTTTTTTTTAATTAATTTACTGCCCAGCTCTTTAATTTCTTAGCTTAAAATGTTGATATATATATATTCCTGAGGCTACTGTGCCAGTGACTCCTGCCACCATACCAATTATCACTCGTGGTAATCTAAACATCATTTCCATCTTTTTTTCCTTCTTCCTTTTCATAACCCTCCTCTGTCATAATTTCTTCGAGATCGTCCTTGCTTGGGAAAGCCTTTGATTTTTTCAGAGGGGGCGACTCTACATCTTCTTTGGTTTTCAGACAGGAAATTTTCAGGTTCCTGTTGAGGGACCTGAAAATACCTTTCACTAACTCCTTAACACTGGACTACTCAAAAAATTTTTTTTTAATTAATTTACTGCCCAGCTCTTTAATTTCTTAGCTTAAAATGTTGATATATATATATTCCTGAGGCTATTGTACCAGTGACTCCTGCCACCATACCAATTATGACTCGTGGTAATTTAAACATCATTTCCATCTTTTTTTCTTCCTTTTCAAAACCCTCCTCTGTCATAATTTCTTCGAGATCGTCCTGGTTTGGGAAAGCCTTTGATATTTTCAGAGGGGGCGACTCTACATCTTCTTTGGTTTTCAGACAGGAAATTTTCAGGCCCCTGTTGAGGGATCTGAAAAAATCTTTCACTAACTCCTTAACACTAGACTACTCAAAAACTTTTTTCTTTTTAAATTAATTTACTGCCCAGCTCTTTAATTTCTTAGCTTAAAATGTTGATATATATATGTTCCTGAGGCTATTGTACCAGTGACTCCTGCCACCATACCAATTATGACTCGTGGTAATTTAAACATCATTTCCATCTTTTTTTCTTCCTTTTCATAACCCTCCTCTGTCATAATTTCTTCGAGATCGTCCTTGCTTGGGAAAGCCTTTGATTTTTTCAGAGGGGGCGACTCTACATCTTCTTTGGTTTTCAGACAGGAAATTTTCAGGTCCCTGTTGAGGGTCCTGAAAATACCTTTCACTAACTCCTTAAAACTGGGCAACTCAAAAAACTACTCAAAAAACTGGGCTTAACACTGGGCTTCTGTTAATAATCGAAAATTAAAAAAATTTAGTAAAAATGAACACTTGGTCTTACACGCACTACATAAAGATCATTCCAGGATTATTACGAAAGCCGATAAAGGCAATACTGTTGTTGTATTAGATTCAGATGATTACGACAAAAAAGTCAGAGAAATTTTAAATGATTCTAACACACATGAACAATTAGCTACCGATCCCACAGAAAAATTTGTCCAGGAAGTCCGAAAAGAGCTTTCTTATCTAAAAGGAAAAGGTGAAATTACAGATCAATTGTACAAAAGGTTTTACCCACGCGGATGCACGTCCCCTCGCTTTTATGGTCTTCCTAAAGTTCATAAGCTGGGTAATCGACTTCGACCCATTGTTTCTTCTTTTAATTCTCCTACAGCAAAAACAGGGTAATTTTTATCAGTTATATTTCGCCCACTAATTCAGGCTCAAAAATCCTATATTAAAAATTCCGCTGAATTTGTTTCCAAGGTAAAGCAAGTTTCGATTAAACCAAATACAAGAATTGGCAGTTTTGATGCAGATTCAATGTATACCAATTGTGATCCTCAAAAGGCCGAGCTGATTTTGGAGCAAAAACTTAATTCTAACCCATCTATATCAGAAAAATCTAGTCTTTTGAATCAGACACTTCTTTCGCTTATAGCCCTTTGTAACAGAAATTCTTTTTACTTCCATTATATAGGCATTTCTTATAGACAGAAATATGGGATCTCCATGGGTGGCCCCTTTCTCCAATACAGGCTGATATCTTCATGGAAGACCTTGAAGAAAGGGCTATTTTGCAAAGTTCTTGTAAACCTGAATTTTGGGTTTGTTTTAAAGATGATATTTTTTATTTGTGGGAGCATGGTGACGAGTCTCTGGGTTCTTTTCTTCACTTGATCAACTCCTTGGATCCAAAACTAAAATTTACTCAGGAATCAGAGATAGAGAGGCGTCTTCCTTTCTTAGATGTTCTGGTGCACCGAAATGATTCAGGTTTCGAGTTTAGTGTCTATAGAAAACCCACACATAATGACCGTTACTTAAGTTATTCCTCTAATCATTCTCCTGCTGTGAAAAGAGGAGTTGTCACTTCTCTAGTTGATAGAGCATTGAAAGTTTGTTCAACACGTTTCTTGGATTTAGAGCTCAACCAACTTAGAGATATTTTATTTGGGAATGGTTATCTAATTAGTTTAATAAATTCTGTAATTGCAAAACGCATAAAAAGATTATCAGATAGTTCCACAGAAAACACAAATCAAGGGGAAAATTCAGTTTATCTTGGTCTCCCATACGTTAAAGGGCTTTCAGACCACATTTCAAAAAATCTAAGGAAAAATAACATTTACACTTATTATAGACCCAGAAAAACTATCAGGTCCCAAATTTATCAAGGTAAAGACCCTATCCCGATAGGTGAAAACCCCGGTGTCTACAGAATTTCTTGTTCGTGTGGTCTTTGGTATATCGTAAGAACTGATCAGCGACTAACGGATAGATTAACTCAGCACTCTAGTTCAATTAATAATACACTTAAAAAGCGAAAAAAACAGAAAATTTTGACTCTGCCCTTGCAGAGCACATTTTTGAAAAACCAGACCATACTATTTTGTTTAATCAAGCTAGTCTTATTTCGCATGACAAAAGTATTGTCCAGCACTACAGAGAAGCTGTTGAAATTTATAAATACCAACATTTAGTTCTAGCCTTAAACAGAGATTGCCGGTGATTTAAGAATTAACGAGTCATATTTCGGTTTTCTCAAAAGAGAAGCCGATACTTTAGTAATCCCTGAAATAAACCTTGAACCACTTTCCCAGTCATCTAATCAAACACTGGAACAACCCCTTAGGTCTCAAAGGGTGTCTGCAAGAAATGCATTAATTAAAATCCCAAATCAGATGACATAGTTCTCCAACTTATTTAATTGCTGGTTCGTTTTGTTTTTTGACTGAATGAATTGTTTCCTTTTCTTTGTCAGATGTTCGCTAGTATCCGTTGATGGCAATTCATATTTTTTGGAATTTGTGAAAATCGCGGATATTGTCGAATAGCTCGCTTTTATGGTTGTTAGGTATTTGGTTTTAATTCTTCTAATTTTTGGCTTTTATTAAATTTTATTCATCTTTTAAGTTTTTGGTTTTTTCTTTGGTTTTTTGGTTCTTTTCACATTGACTTTCCGCGTTTGTTTTTTGTTGTTGTTTTTTTTTTATCTTCGGCACTTTCCTTGGATACATAGTTTCGTTTCACGCTGAAAAAGAGAGGTGTCTTTACTCTCGAAATATTAACTTTTTTTTCTAAGTATTTTCATTTTGCCTATAAAAAGCCCATTTTTGCTCGTTTTTCTTTCTTTATTTGATCTCAGGCCATTGTGGTTTAAGAAATTATCTTCGTCGTACTGTTACTGTTAAAGTAACAGGGACAGCGAAAACCAAATCTTACTGTTAGTGTACTGTTGCTGTTAAAGTAACAAGGACAGTGAAAACGAAATCTCACTGTTATTGTACTATTACTGAAATGTACTGTTACCATTAAAGTACCAAGGACAGCAAAATCGAAATTTTACTGTTAGTGTACTGTTACAGCAACAAGGACAGTGAGAACAAAATCTCACTGTTACTGTACTATTACTAAAATGTTCAGTCACTATTAAAGTACCAAGGGACAGCGAAAACGAAATCAAAGTAACAAGGACAGTAAGAACCAAATCTCACTCTTACTGAAATATCCTGTTACTATCAAAGTACTAAGGACAACAAAAACAAACCTAGGTACCTTTTATTCCCCCTAAACCCCAAAAAACTAAAGTTTAAATATAGTTCACAGACTGCTGTTTAATTTGAATTTATGTGACTGTTATAAATGGTAAACATTTTAAATTGCTACATTGTTTTAACAGCTGTATAAATATTTAAAACAATTTAATATAACAAATATACAGTATAATACTTAATATATGTATACAGAAATATATAGATGAAAGCCTGAGATTGGCAGCAATTTCGTCACGTTTAATTTTTTCCATCTCTTTGTTGACCTAATATACTGACATCAAAGTCACTATTAGTCAGACTTGGATCCCTGTAATTGTCTGAATCAACCGGAATCAAATCAATGTTATCCACACAAAAATTATGTAATACACAACATGAAATCACAGGTTTGCATATAAACGCAATATCTGGGGAAGGGAAAAACTGTGAGCGACGGAAACGACCTTTCAGATGGCCAAATGCCCGCTCAATTGTCATTCTTGTAGATGAGTGTTTGTAGTTGTAGTTTTTCTGGTATCTAGTTAAATTTCCAGGTTCTCGATAGGGAGTTAATACATGTGAGCTCAGTGAATAAGCACTGTCTCCTATAATGTGACAGTCTCGTGGAAAATTTATTAAATTATTTTTCATATCTTGCCCCAGGCATGAAAGTCTATATACACGAGCATCGTGCACTGAGCCAACTTGACCAACATAGCAATTTGTAAATTTTAAATTATGTTGGCAAACTGCTTGCATTTGCAGTAAATGGTACCCTTTTCTATTAATATAAGAATCATTATGCTCAGTAGGAGCTAGTATTGGAATATGTATTCCATCAATACTACTAATAACCCCTGGAAACTCTGACATCTTCCGAAAGTGTTCTCTTGCATTCTGGCCATTTTATTATGGTAGACGCCATTCCATCAAAGACATCTGCCATTCTTCTTAGCGTTCTAGCTACAGAAGATTTAGAAATATTGAACCTCTGAGATACTGATCTATAACTATCAGGGGTTGCCCATACCCATAAAGCAATTAAAATTTGCTTACTTGAGCATATTTCTGGCTCACTATTGACCCCTGTTTTTGCCAGTTTCAAGCTAATATTTTGTAGCAGGGCATCTGCTGTTCCTCTCTCTAACCGGAAGTGACTTTTAAATTTTTTTTGTTACTCATGGCAGGGGTTGTTTCTTTGTAATACCCTTTTATTTTTGAAAAATGTATATTTTCTTTCGCTTCTCCAGCAATAGCACATGCCTAGAAAAAAAAATCATGGGCAAGCTCAGCAAAATATTATTTGAAGAGAACTGTTAGTGGTTAATAATTGAGAGAAAAAATTAATGACCCTGATTCATTTTCCAACAATGGCAAGTCACACACAATTTACATGAAATTAAAGATTCACATTATCAGCAAAACCCTAATTTTCAAAACATGTGAAAGACTAAATTCTAAAGAGCTTAGTTTTATTTATTCTTGCAAATGTTATAAATCATATTACAGAAAGACATCAATCTATAATAGATAAGTACTTTTTGGACAAATTTTGATCACATCCAATAATCTATTTCGAAAAGTTGCTGTAGCTACCAGCACCTGATAAATCTTGGAAACATGCCCCTTAGATGCCAGGCATAATAAAACTAAAGATTTTTATGAACTTTGATATTGTAAGTTACTTAGGTTTATAAAGGTCACTCATCAAATTAAGTGTTCATGTTTCAGCTCATTTGTTTTAAATTCAGAAAAACAAACTAAGGTTTATGTTACCTCAGAAATTTCTAATTTTGCAACAAGTCAAAAGCAGCATCCATAAGGGAAATGAAAAAATACTTACCAATGCATTCACTAGCTTTGTATCTGTCCATTCACCAAGACAGAATTGTGACATTACCACTAATTAGTTTTAAACTTGAAAAAAAAAAATTGTAAAGAGAGAGGGCTTGAGGAGGAGGCAACCCCTTTCATATACACAATAATTTCTTTTTGTTTTAAGTTTTGATGTCGTTCTTTAGTTTCAGTTAAAATTTTTTTTTAATTTAATTTCTGATTGTTTTTAAATAATACCGGGAAATCCAGCTCTCTCTCGATGAAAAATTCTTGTACGTGTGTATTATGTGTTTTCTGCCTTCAAACTGTCCAAATACTTCACCCCACCTCTCCTATATACAAATATATAGCCCCTTATGTGCAAATATATAGCCTAAATTATATATTACCCATCTATTCTGTCACTTATCTTATTTCACCCTAAGCTAAAAGAAACTAACAAAGAAACTGTAAACTTGAGTGAGTGGCGTATAATACATAAGTACCGAATTTCCTTCCCCCTACAGAAAAAAAACTAAAAAATTTTCAAATTTGGAAAGCCTTATTTTACGCGGGGGGGGGGGTTAACGCCGGCCACCGCTTTATTTTAACATGGTATCAAACAGTTTATTGTGACAAACTATAATGAAGGTACAGCTTGGCCTAATAGTAACCAAAACTAGACCTTTTAACTACATTTAACAAAATGGCTGTCTCACAATGTTGACTTTATATATTTGGGGACATTAGTGGCGTGGGGGAGGGGAGGGGCTGGTTGGTCTCTAATAACTTTTGACTATTAAAACGGGCACTCGAACTTGCAATTTTCAATCAAATGAGACCCTTTTGAAATTGTGACAACTACTTCTATACAAAGTGCCCTGGTCTAAAAAATATAGCACATTGTGCCCACATTACTCGTTACTTAGGCTGTGCCATTGTACGGCCTATGATTCCAATTAAATAAGGTTCAATAAGTTTAATGCTACCCATCAAAAGCTACAAGATTTAGAATATTATTATTTTTGAAAGTGAGGGAACACACACAAAAAGTCAAGAAATTTTAATGAAAATTACACCATCTGATTCAGCATATCAGAGAGAGTAGCAATGCTACTTGGCAGTTTTCAAATTCGTTACTGGATTTTGTCTGAAAATACCATTTTACATTTAAAAATACATTAAAAAAAAATAGCTTTTGGAATTCTGCTACTGGCAGCTTTGGAACTTGGTCCATACCTGAATAATTCAGTTCATGTCTAGAAGAAAAAAATTAACCTGCAAGAGGAACTTGAATATTTAATATATATTGAATATCCGCACGAGAGTCATGAAAAGCCCCCTCTGTGTTCGCGATAATTTCACTATAAGGAATTTTCGAAGGGGTTATCGAAAATTTCAATCCTTTCGACAGAACCTGATTTTGCTCTGTTCTAAGGTTTTTTTTTAATTAATATACTGCCCAGCTCTTTAATTTCTTAGCTTAAAATGTTGATATATATATATTCCTGAGGCTATTGTACCAGTGACTCCTGCCACCATACCAATTATGACTCGTGGTACTTTAAACATCATTTTCATCTTTTTTTCTTCCTTGTCATAACCCTCCTCTGTCATAATTTCTTCGAGATCGTCCTTGTTTGGGAAAGCCTTTGATTTTTTCAGAGGGGACGACTCTGCGTCTTCTTTGGTTTTCAGACAGGAAATTTTCAGGCTCCTGTTGAGGGACCTGAAAAATACCTTTCACTAACTCCTTAACACTGGGCTACTCAAAAAAATTTTTTTTTAATTAATTTACTGCCCAGCTCTTTAATTTCTTAGCTTAAAATGTTGATATATATATGTTCCTGAGGCTATTGTACCAGTGACTCCTGCCACCATACCAATTATGACTCGTGGTAATTTAAACATCATTTCCATTTTTTTTCTTCCTTTTCATAACCCTCCTCTGTCATAATTTCTTCGAGATCGTCCTTGCTTGGGAAAGCCTTTGATTTTTTCAGAGGGGGCGACTCTACATCTTCTTTGGTTTTCAGACAGGAAATTTTCAGGTCCCTGTTGAGGGACCTGAAAAAACCTTTCACTAACTCCTTAACACTGGGCTACTCAAAAAACTTTTTTTTTTAAATTAATTTACTGCCCAGCTCTTTAATTTCTTAGCTTAAAATGTTGATATATATATATATTCCTGAGGCTATTGTACCAGTGACTCCTGCCACCATACCAATTATAACTCGTGGTAATTTAAACATCATTTCCATCTTTTTTTCTTCCTTTTCATAACCCTTCTCTGTCATAATTTCTTCGAGATCGTCCTTGCTTGGAAAAGCCTTTGATTTTTTCAGAGGGGGCGACTCTACATCTTCTTTGGTTTTCAGACAGGAAATTTTCAGGTCCCTGATGAGGGACCTGAAAATACCTTTCACTAACTCCTTAACACTCGGCTACTCAAAAACTTTTTTTTAAATTAATTTACTGCCCAGCTCTTTAATTTCTTAGCTTAAAATGTTGATATATATATTCCTGAGGCTATTGTACCAGTGATTCCTGCCTCCATACCAATTATAACTCGTGGTAATTTAAACATCATTTTCATCTTTTTTTCTTCCTTTTCATAACCCTCCTATGTCATAATTTCTTCGAGATCGTCCTTGTTTGGGAAAGCCTTTGATTTTTTCAGAGGGGGCGACTCTACATCTTCTTTGGTTTTCCGACAGGAACTTATCAGGTTCCTGTTGAGGGACCTGAAAATACCTTTCACTAACTCCTTAACACTGGACTACTCAAAAACTTTTTTTTTTAATTAATTTACTGCCCAGCTCTTTAATTTCTTAGCTTAAAATGATGATATATATACGTTCCTGAGGCTATTGTAACAGTGACTCCTGCCACCATACCAATTATGACTCGTGGTAATTTAAACATCATTTCCATCTTTTTTCTTCCTTTTCAAAACCCTCCGCTGTCATAATTTCTTCGAGATCGTCCGTGTTTGGGAAAGCCTTTGATTTTTTCAGAGGGGGCGACTCTACGTCTTCTTTGGTTTTCAGACAGCAAATTTTCAGGCTCCTGATGAGGGACCTGAAAATATCTTTCACCAACTCCTTAACACTGGACTACTCAAAAAAATTTTTTTTTTAATTAATTTACTGCCCAGCTCTTTAATTTCTTAGCTTAAAATGTTGATATATATATATGTTCCTGAGGCTATTGTACCTGTGACTCCTGCCACCGTACCAATTATGACTCGTAATTTAAACATCATTTCCTTCTTCCTTTTCATAACCCTCCTCTGTCATAATTTCTTCGAGATCGTCCTTGCTTGGGAAAGCCTTTGATTTTTTCAGAGGGGGCGACTCTACATCTTCTTTGATTTTCAGACAGGAAATTTTCAGGTCCCTGTTGAGGGTCCTGAAATTACCTTTCACTAACTCCTTAAAACTGGGCAACTCAAAAAACTACTCAAAAAACTGGGCTTAACACTGGGCTTCTGTTAATAATCGAAAATTAAAAAAATTTAGTAAAAATGAACACTTGGTCTTACACGCAGAGAACTAAGACGGCACTTCCCATATTATGCATCTTGAACCATATTCTAAAAATAAACTATTGTATGACATTTGATATTAACCATTTGTTGGCACTCATTAGAACCAGGTGTTTACATCGAAATTTGGCACGTACTTGGAAAAGTATCTATTTCCAGGGGACATTTGCGTTCAAGATATTAATAAAGGGGAAATGTATGTCTAAATAATGTGAACATCTAGGTATGAGAGACGCGTCCCAGACAATAAATCTTAAAAACACAGACATTGAAAATAAAAACAAATTGACGAGCAATAAAACATAAAAAAGGACACCTAAAAAATAAAAGTTGAAAAAGCCGTATCGTTAATATGCGAAAAAAAGAACCATTTATTATGGAGACCCGGGGCTTCTAGCCTGCAAACCCGGGGGGCTAGGGGAGGGGAGTGATATTAGATGCAATTTAAACCATATCAAGAACTTTTAAGGAAATATCCCCTTTTTATTAAGATAAATTCATGATTATTTAACAATATCCTAACAATAGCTTCCACCTCCTGACTTATGTTTAAGCTCTAGAGTATATTAATCAATGACAATGCATACCGCAATGGTAAATTATGGATGATATTAAACACCCCCACGACATTACATGACTCCCCCCTAACCCAAACATAACTTTCTTCAGGCATTTCCTAATACAAATTATGGTATTAAATAGCGTTATCCAACCCAAGCCAATCCTATTGCACTGAAAAATACTCCAGACTACCAGAGCATTTCAACCAAGTGACACTGCCCACGTCCCCATCTCCTGGGTGACCTGATATTAGTGATATTCACCCTTTTTTTACAGTCTTTAGAACGGCATGTTTACTCGCAAATTTGTTTTACTCCGGGGGGGGGGGTATTTGCTTTCAAGATATCAATAAATATGAAATGTGTGTCTTACTCCTCCGAAACAATAAATCTTAAGAACACAGATACTGTAAAGGAAAACAAATTGACAAGAAACAAAACATAAGAGAACACGACAAAAAAAATAGTTGAAAAAGCCTTATCGTTAATATACGCAAAAAGGAATTATCTATTACAGAAAACCGAGACTTCTAGCCTGAAACCCAGGGGGATGAGAAGGAGGGGAGTGATATTATATGCAATTTAAACTATATTTAGAGCTTTTAAGGAAATACCCCTTTTTCATTAAGATAAATTTATGGTTATTTCACAGTATTTTATCAATAGGTTCAACCCTCCTAGTAGCATTCATTTTTCAGAGGATGCATTGTTAATAGATGTATTTTTTAGGTGTTATTGCACCTTTAAAAGGATAATTTCTACGTAATTTCTACGGCAACCCTCTAACGTCAGATTTCACTTTCTAATATCTCATTCAACATCAACATTAAAAATTATAGTGGGAGTTCCACACCTTCTACATCTATAATTAAATGTCTTTGTTTTCCAATCTTTCTTGACCAATTGAAACTTTGTACATCTACACTAATAGCAATATGGGTCGTATAAATCCTGTGGGTTGTTTTTCACTACAGTTTTCGTCAAATTGTCCTGAAATAAGAAGAAGATCAACTTGATTTTATATGTTCAAACAGTTCAATGTATTTAGTACCTTAAGAAAGTTTACAAAATAAAACAGGATGGAAATACCTGGTTTCCTTGTACCGTCTATAGCGCTGGTTTAGTTATAATGCACCAGTACCCAACTTGATAGCATAATCATAAGTCCCCTACAAAACCCCACCTACCACCTGGTATATATCTTGGAAAAATACGCGTGTCGTACAGTTCCGCCACGCCTGACGGATTTCCGCCTCGCTTTGCATAGACCCTAAAATGTTTGGTGATGTTTCTTCACGTTTTCCTATTGCACATGTTTTCTGTTTGAAAGCGTTGCGATGAAATCGTTACTTTGACATTACTCTTATTTTACAGCCTTCATTCTTGAACTATTGAGGAAAACGGCGGAATTTATGCGATAAGAAATCTGAAATTTGAGCTAATAAACGAGATTAAGCTCTTTGTATTAAGTTTTTTTGTGTGTCGCTCATTACTCTCATTAAAAAAAATCTGTTAGCAAAGTGTGCGGAAAAAGACGAAAAGAACACCTTGTTTAATTTTGTCCATTTTATTTAACCACCCAAACCCCATCAAGCGAACCAAGAAAATTAGAATAGTTGAGATCAAAACACCTCAACCAATTTGTCATTTATTCGATGGAGTTGAAGTTCAGTCACCTTGCTATGTAAATCCTAGTGTGATAAGTGATATCATCAGTGTGATTGAAACTATCCCCAATCCTTATGACTATAATGGGCTTATCCGAACATTCCAGAATGAATCTGAGGATATATTTAATGAGATTGATTTAGACATGATTAGGTTTAATCACTCTCGTATTAATGCATCTTTATCATCATCTATTAACACAAATGACATTATTGACACATTTCAAAATAATTTAAATAATTTGTTTGAAGAATTTGATATGGATGCATTTTGTAATAATCATACCATGTTGAATAAAAGGAACCTTAAAAGTGATGGAGGACAACGTTTAAGAGAACATAGAAAAATATATATATAAAAAATTGTCCATTGCTTATTATGTCCGACTCAAGTGCAGCCAGAAATCCCGTTAGGGGACTTATAAAAATACAAGAAAAAAAATATGCATAGTCGATTATTTAAAGGGAGAGATTTGAGGCGGTTTGCATTGATAAATTTAGCAAGGAATTATCGAGTTAAATCTTTATAAATTATATTAAAAAATGTATATATATTTATAATCCTATAGTTCTTAGGGTTCTACAGATATGATTTATTTTTATTTTTTTAAGCCCAAGTTTCGGATAACCGTCTCAAAGACAAATGGACCATCAGAGAACTTTTCAAGCATCATAGAAAACTTCAAAACAAGCCAAATTACTTAAATGATATGTAATTCAAAAATAGTAAAAATTAATACAATTTTCTGTAAACTTCCTGCTATCGTCTATCGAGTAAATTGTTATTCAGTATCTAAGCAAACCCAATATTCCATTTCGAAGAAAAAGGAACAGAAGAATGATTTGTATACTCCTAAGTAGCATTCTCACTACTCAAAGATCCATGTATTCCATTTCGAAGAAAAAGGAACAGAAGAATGATTTGTATACTCCTTAGTAATAGTCTCACTACTCAAAGGTCCAATGGAAGAACTTTTACATGAAATTCATTTTATTTTACTTTCTAATATCTAATTCAACTTCAAAATCATAAATTATGGTGGGAGTTCAACAACTTCTAAATCTATAATTAAATGTCTTGGTTTTCCAATCTTTCTTGGCCAATTCAAACTTTGTACATTTACACAAATAGTAATTTGGGTCGTACACATCCTGTGGGTTGTATTTCACTTCAGTTTTTGTCAATGTTCGTGGTGTTTTGCCACCAGTGTTATACCGGTAGGCCACAACGCCACTGGCTTGGTAATATATGGGTGACACCACTTATTGGAGGGGAAAGCCCCGGCCCCAAATTATAATGTGATTCCCACGTCTATCACACCGGTTCTGCAAATATCGGGTTCGGTACTACCCGATTTACAGTATACCCTGTCCCAGGGTATAATAACGCGATCGAGTGGTCAAATGGCCACTTTCTAAAGCCAAATGTACCCGCCTTGGGTTACGGCTGGAAAATCTCTAACTCTCTCCTTGGAGGTAACAAACCCCCCTGTCAATATAATAATGACGGTATCTCGTAACTCTATTCCTACCCTGCCTGGGTTACGGAAATTAGTATACAGTTTGTAGAAAGTACCTTACTTGTATTCTTCCCAAGGGTCACAATAATAACATCTATAAATTCCAATTACAGACTCCCTAAACGGGGTCTCAAAGTAGACTAAATCAAAATAATATTTTGTACACAACTGTTCATAGGGTTGGACCTTCACTTGGCCCAGCCAATCATCCCAATCCCCATTCAAAACCAATTCTAACTCTTAGCTTTATATTTCAATGACTCCGAAACAGGAATTGCAAAAATAGAACTTACTTCAAAGCTTCCTTATTGCGACGCCTCTAACTTAGCAACGAGAATTTAACCTGTCTTTTGAAATTATACTGTAAGCAAATGTAATTAAGAAAACGAAAACAGGTCATTTATCTGAAAGGAAAAGAAACAGGGGGGGGACCCCAACAGTCAAGGTAACCTGAAAGAAGAAAGAGATCAACATGATTTGATATGTTCAAACAGTTCAATGTATTTAGGACTTTAAGAAAGCTTACAAAATAAATAAAGGATGGAAATATCTGGTTTCCTTGTACAGTCTATAGCGCTGGTTTAGTTATAATGCACAAGTACCCAACTTAATAGCATAATCATAGGTCCCTCACAAAACCCCCAACTACCACCTGGTATATAATTTGGAATGCCACGCGTGTCGTAAAGTTCCGCCACGCCTTGTGCAGTTCCGCCACGCTTTGCATAGACCCTAAAACACTTGGTGATGTTTCCTCATGTTTTCCTATTGTACAAGTTTTTTGTTCGAAAGTGTTGCGATGAAAAAATTAACGTTTTCTTTGAAATTGCTCTTATTTTACAGCGTTCAATCAATCAATCAATCAATCATTTTATTAATACTAAACTGTATTACAAACGTAAAGAAAAATTATTTGGCCCAAGAAGCTTGGCTTGTTGTGGGCCTTACAACAAAATAATAAAGTACTAAAACAACCATAAATATTAATCTAAATAAAAAAATATATATTAAATAAAGATTAAAGAGAATAAACACTACCATACAGTAAAAAAAAAAAAAAATAATAATAACCATATATAAGGGAAAAACACAAAAGGAGAAACACTAGGAAAAGAGAAAACAGGGAAAATAAACGAAGGAGAGAGAAATTACTAAACTTGAAATACACGACGAATAACTGCCTTTGCAGACAGAAATAACGGGACATCCGGTGAGATTGAATTCCATAATTGAATTGATTTATAAACAGGAGACCTCTGGGCTGCTGTAGATGAACATTTGGGGAAAATAAATCTACGAGAAGAACTACGTAAAAAAGTAGAGTACCTACATGAGCCTGTCCGTGAAAAAAATTGCTGTAGAGGCGGTGGAAGTGTACCTAGAAAAGCAGAATGCCCTAAATAAAGATTACTTTTACTCACAATGCGATCCAGCGGAGCTATTCCATTATCATTATAAAGATCAGAGGAAGGGTAAAGCCGAGGGAGAAGAAAAGTAGCCTTCACTGCCCTATTTTGGGCTCTTTGAAGTGAGCAGAGAAGAGATTTATTAGTATTATCCCAGACAGAGCAGCAATAAGAAAGGTAAGGAAATATAAAAGCATAATAAAGAGAAAGCATAACATCTGGGGGAAGAAATGAGTTAACCCGGTGCAGCATTGAAGACTGACGGAAGATGAGGGAACGGGTGTGAGTTATATGAGGCTTAAAAGAGAGAAAACAGTCAAGATACACACCAAGAAATTTCACCATAGCAGCTTGCGGTATAACATTAAGTCAGGATGATTGGCTCCCTTACATCTCTCATACGATAAGGGGTCCTGAAGTGTACAATGGCACTTTTTTCGCTGTTGAGAGTCATACCATTTGACCAGCACCAATCTTTTACTTTATCAAGAAGACCTTGAGCTAGGGAAGTGGCAGATGGCAGGTCTACTGCAGGAATGAAAAAGTTACTGTCATCAGCAAAAAGAATAGGGTGCACAAGGGGATGAAAACCATCAACGAGATCTTTAATGTAAATTAAAAACAAAAGTGGTCCAAGCACAGAGCCCTCTGGGACACTCTTCAATATAGGCAAAGTGGTGGAAGAATTACCATTAACTGAAACATACTGATATCTCCCCGACAGATAAGACCTTAACCATTCTAGTGGGACTCCATGTACTTCAAATGAGGACAGTTTAGACAAAAGAACAGATTGGTCAACCATATCAAAGGCCTTTGAAAAGTCCAAGAAATAGACCCAAAACACACAAGCCCTTGTCCAGATTAACACGCACAAACTCTGTTGCATCTGAGAGTGCATACGAGGTAGAGAAAGTGGGACGAAAACCATACTGATGGTTATTTATGAGAGAATTTCCTGCAGTCGTGTTAGTACTAAAAACAAATGAAGAGAGTCTACAATACACTACTCTTTCAACAACCTTAGAGATGACAGGAAGAAGAGAAATGGGTCTATAATTTGAAATTAGAGATGAATCAACTTTTTTATGTAAAGTTAAAACATTTGCAACTTTAAATAAATGAGAGAAAACACCAGAAGAAAGAGAGAGGTTAGTTATGTGTGAGATGGGGTTAGAAACAAACTGACCAATTTTTTTAAGAACATTATTGCTCAAGCCAAAACCATCAACTGAACGGCTACTTGGAAGCTGGGAGATAATACTATAAATCTCAATATCACTGCATGGGGAAAGGAAAAATGACTTTTCTGCTATGGGAAAACTACTTACTCTATTCTTGGGTTGAATGGGAACTGAAGGAAGAGTGGTGAAATACGAATTGAAGGCGTTTGCTGAAGAATTTTTATCCACAATAGATCCATCAGCATTCCTGTAATGACATGGGGGGGACTGTTTGAGTTTCTTGCGAGAAATAGCTTCATTAACTACATTCCAAACCTTTCGCAAGTTCCCCTTACACTCATAAATTCGACGCGAAAAATAGAGCTTTTTGGCTGCACGTGCTGAAGTCGTAAGTACATTTTTATAATGTTTATACTTCAAAAGATCCTCCTGTGTTTTACTTTTGCAAGCAACCTTGAACAGAGACGCCTTCATATGTGTAGCATTAATTCGACCCATGGACATCCAAGGGCATTTGGGTATAGAATGCCTTTGTCTCTTCTTAAGAGGAAAATGCTTATCCAACAGAGCTCCCATACGACACACAAGTAAAGTTTTTGCACATACAACATCATTAGCTTCAAGAACACTAGACCAATCCTTACTCTGAAGACTAAGAGTTAATTTAGAAATTTCTTTATCTATAAAAGTTCTAAAAGAAGATTCACCTTGCTTATTCACAGCAATCTCAGTTTTAGGTACAAAAAGTGATAGATAAATAGGGAAGTGATCAGACAGATCAGTGAAAACAAGACCAGAAGTAAACTTCAATTTTGGAGAATGAGAAATGAAAATATTATCTATCAAAGTGGCAGAACTTCTTGTAAGATCAACACGAGGAGGAAAAAAAATTGAAGGAAGTAGCCCAGAAGAAGAAAGCACATCACAGAGATGGTCACATTCATCACTTGATCCAACATTTAACATATTACAATTAAAATCTCCCAAAACACAAATACGTTTTTAGAGAAAGTCCCCACACCAGAAAGCTGATCAAGCAAATCACAGAACAGATGTGTTCGAAAAGGAGGGGGCTTATAAAAGAAATAAACAGTATCACATGCAAACTGGCTTTTCAGATCAATGACAAGAGAATAAACAGTCCTACTATTGAACACTACTGAAGTAAACAAGGATTCAAGGTCATACCGTCTACTAAATTTAATATCAGATTTTATAAATAAAGAAATGCCCCCTGAGCCCTTTGTTACCATTCTAGGGACATGAATAGCAATATAACCATGCATATCATAAGCTGTTAAATTTTCACTATCAGATAACCATGTTTCAGTTAAACTAATTACATCAAAAGGGCAAGAATTATCAGACCACAAATATGATTTCAGACTATCCTACTTATCTCTTATCTCACGTACATTCAAACAAAATACACTAAAGCAACTATTTGAAGAGAGAGAAGGCATGATTTTATCACAAAAATCAATAGTAGTGTGATAATTGCAACTAGAACTAACCATAGATCCAAGAAGAGGGTCAAGTGTGTGGGCCTCTTGTTTGCCAGCACTACTTGGTTGCTCAGAGATAACTGATTTAAGAATAGAAGAATTCAAAAGAAAAGAAAAATCAGCCAGATTTACCACACATAACAAATGCACACAATATCTTCACAAATGAATAAGATATCAAACAAACAGGCTGAAATAGCAGAGGGTAAATTGAAACTAAAAAGGTGAAACTTGTAGGCAACAAAGAAAAGAAAGAGAAGAAAAAAAAGCCTGCAAGACAAAGAACAATAACAAGCTACTAAGCTCAAAAAAATTAAAAAATAACAAACAATTACAAGGACAAAGGCAAAAACAAAATAAAGAAAAAGGCAAAACAATAAAGAAGCAACCAGAGGAAAGAGTTATAAAATGGTTTGTGTAATTCAATTAAAAAAATAATGTAAAACAACATAAATGCAAGCATAAGTAAAACCATTAGATCATAAAGGGTTAAAAAAAAAACAACAACAAAACAACAGAGCTAAAAGGGGGAAAATGGTTTATTTCAGTCCTGGGAGGGGCTTGGATGGGCTGCAGTTGACTGATGGAGAACATCAAATTCTGGTACCTCTTTAACAGTAATAACTCGACTAACAAAAAGCTTGGTACGTATTTCTCCTCCACTGCTCAATGTAGACCTCTTCCCACGGTTTGATTAAGCTTAATTAAGTTCCTGATGTCTAAGCTTTGTAAGTGACTCAGAAATAAAGACACCACTAGCTTGCAAACTTTTTTTTTCTCTAAGAATAAACTGCTGCATTCTTGGACTACAAAATTCCACAACAAGTGGGCGAGATTTCAAACCTGAGCCTTGTTTTCCAATTATTCTAACAGAAACTATGTCATTCTTAGTCAAAGGAATACCAGGAAACCTAGTACTGCAAAATCCAAGAAATTTGCTTTCAGAAGCTTCTGGATAAGGGTCTTCTTTGAAACCAAATAGGATCAGCTGATTTGAAATTTTCATTTGGTCAGACTGATCTCTCGGACGATCCACATTGAGTTGAATTGGCTTCAGAGATTTTTGCAGCTCTGACAAACCTGAGTCAAGCAAATGAAGAGATGATTCAAGCTTTGACATCCTCAAATCATATTGTTTTAGTGATTTTTCCACAAGCACATCAAAATCCATTTTAAGACTATTATATACCTCTTGTTTAATAATTTCCATGTTATTAGCATCAAAAGCAGCAGGCACATGACTAGAGGCAAGTTTTTTAACAGAGGCCTCAACCAAAGAACCAACCTCATTAGACAGTGCCTCACTGACAACTTCTGCCATAGTAGATTTAAGGTTTTGGTCATTAAGTGAATCTGCAATTAGCTTCTGCTTGTTCTTAAGGGTGTTAATGGGTGAGGTGAGCATAGTAATCTGCTCATCAATAGATTCAGCTCCACTGTACTGGATGGAGCAGTCTGATCTCATCTCTCTGTGACTAGGTGGTATATAACTCTTTTTTGAGTTGTCACCCATGATGTAGTCTAAAGTGAACTCCAAACTAGGCTAATCAAGCTACAAGCCAACAGCAAAAGGCAAGGGATCTTCCGGCTGGCACAAGGAATTATAAATTATAAAAGGTTCTAATAACAGCGAAGCAGAGGTGTAGGCACCAGGCAGAAAAATAAAAAGACTGTACCTGGGGGGTCCCCAATTGCACCCCTGGGGTTGGGGCTGCTAGGCTTGCCTGCCTTTTCTACTGGACTGGTAGGTAGGCTAAACCAGTTCTTCAGAAAAATTCAATTGGTTTTTTATTGGTTTTTTAGTTTTAACTTGTTTTTTTTTATCTTGTTCTTCTTCAATCGCGAACTATTGAGGAAAATGACGAAATTTATGGGATAGGACATTTGAGCTCATAAACAAGATTAAGCTCCTTGCATTAAGTTTTTTTTATGTCGCTCTTTACTTTCATTAAAAGAAAAATCTGTTAGCAAAGTGCGCGGAAAAAGACGAAAAGAACCCCGTGTTTAATGATGTCAATTTTAATTAACCACCCAAACCCCATCAAGCGAACCAAGAAAGTTAGAATTGTTGAGATCAAAACACCACAACCAGTATGTCATTTATTCGATGGAGGTGAAATTCAGTCACCTGGCTATGTAAATACTAGTGTTATAAGTGATATCATCAGTGTGATTGAAACTATCCCCAATCCATATGACTATAATGGGCTTATCCAAACATTTCAGAATGAGTCTGAGGATATATTTAATGCCTTTGATTTAGACATGATATGCTTTAATCAATCTCGTATTAATGCATCATTATCATCATCTATTAACACAATTGACATTGTTGACACATTTCAGAATGATTCGAATAATTTATTTGAAGAATTTGATTTGGATGCATTTTGTGATACTCTTACCTTGTTGAATAAAAAGAACCATAATAGTAATGGAGGACAACGTTTAAGAGAATATAGAAAAATACATAAGAAAATAGTCCATTGATTATTATGTCTGACTCAAGTGCAGAAGGAAATCACGTAACGGGACTTATAAAAATACAAGAAATAAATAGGCATGGTCGATTGTTCAAAGGGAGAGATTTGAGGCGGTTAGCATTGATAAATTTAGCAAGGAATTATTAAGTTAGATCTTCATAAATATTAATAAGAAATGTTTATATATTTTTAATTTTATAGTTCTTAGGGTTTTACAGATATGATTTTTTTTTATATAAGCCCAAGTGTCAGATTACCATCTGAAAGACAAATGGACCATCAGAGAATTTTTCAAGCATCATGGGAAACCCCCAAAACAAGCCAAATTACTTAAATGATATTTCATTCAAAAATAGTAAAAGTTAATACAATTTTCTATAAACTTACGGCTATCATTAATCAGGTAAATTGTTATTCAGTATCTAAGCAAACCCAATATTCCATTTCGAATAAAAAGGAACAGAAGAATGATTTGTATACTCCTTAGTAATATTCTAACTACTCAAAGGGTCAATGGAAGAACTTTTACCTGAAATTCATTTTATTTTACTTGCTAACATCTAATTTAACATCTGCATTTTAAAATTCTGTAGTTTTCCCACAACTCCTACATCTATAATTAATATTTTTCTTTTCCAATCTTTAGAGATAAACTGAAACTCCGTTTGCTTGCACCAATAACAGTGTGGATCGTAGATAATATCAATAAGGTTGCTTGGGCTGTATTTTTTTCTGTCTTCCTTAAGGTGTTCTGTTAGAAGAAGATCTAAATGATTTTTATGTTCAAACACAACGATGTATTCAGTACTTTAAGAAGGCTTACAAAATAAATAGGATGAAAATATCTGGTTTCCTTGTACAGTCTATAACGATGGTTTAGTTATAATGTATAAGTACCCAACTTAATAGCATAATAGTATCGCTCTTTACTTTCATAAAAAAAAATATGTTAGAAAAGTGTGCGGAAAAAGACAAAAAGAACCCCGTGTTTAATGTTGTCAATTTTAATTAACTAATAAGCACAAATAATAAGTTCAATTATTAAGCTCTTTTAAAGGCATCCCGAACAGCAAACAGCAAAATGTAGTACACTAGTAATTTGAAAATTGGAAGAAATAGTCTAAGTCTAGTGGTTTAACTTTTACTAATTGTACGGCCACGTTGTTTATTTTATACCAAAAATCATAGTTGAAATAAAAAGAAAAATTTATCCGAAATGAAAATCATTCAGCTCCATATCACTTTGGAAGAAAGGATCGGTACTTATCGGTTAGCTGAAACACACGCGAGAAGTGAAGTTTGGTTAATTCTTATTAAATAAAACAAAATACAAATAAAATATAATAGTTTAGAAAAAAAATTGGGCTATATATTTGCACATGAGGGGGGGGGGGAAAATCATTGCATATATTAAACACTTAACCTAACCTATCCTAGATACATTTTTTTTGCCCCTTCAACCACAAAAACAAACAAACTAAAGTTTAAATATTTTTCACAGAGTTAGCAATACCTTTACTAGGCAGAGGAAATCTAAAGCTAATTTAGAAGGTTTCAATAAGCGCTTTTTAATGCAATTCAATAATTGCGGAAAAAGACGAAAAGAACCCCGTGTTTAATGTTGACAATTTTAATTAACTAATAAGCGCAATTAATAAGTGCAATTATTAAGCTCTTTTGAAAGCACCCCGAACAGCAAAATGTATTACCCTAACAATTTGAAAAATTGGAAGAAATAGTCTAAGTCTACTGGTTTAACTTTTACTATTTGTACGGCCATGTTGTTTATTTTATACCAAAAATCATAGTTGAAATAGAATTAAAAAAAAAATAATCAAGAAAACGGGAATTTTGAAGCGTGCATATAAGATGCCAAATACATTTTCAACAACTCTTCGTGCACGTGATGATCTATAATTAAACACTTTCTGACTGTGTGTAAAACTGTGTGTAAGGGACGCATCAAATTTTCCATGAGTGAAAATTCCTTATTTCCTACAAAGACATCTTCATTTGCAGCAGGGGGAGTTGCATAGAAAAAACATAAGTTTTTTTTATTTCTCATTGCTTTTCCAAATTATGACCCTTCTATCATTTTCCTTCCCTTTCGTACCTACCATACATTTACAAAAAATTTTACTGTGCATCAGACACACCTATTAAATTAATGCTAAAACACTGGTGGAAATTAAAAAAGTCTGAATCACTCTTAAGTAGGTGGACAGAATATTTCGCAGTGTTTCCCATCAACAGCTCCCAGACAGTTAGAAAAATTTCAAATCTCAGAAAATTCTCTTGCAACACTGTTAAGATCAGTTGTAGATAGGGTTTCGTGTATATGGGCTGCAGCACCTTCCAAATTGCCTTTGAGTTTACTTTCTAAGTGTGTCTTTGACAATGCCAGACACTTTAGATCTTTCCATTTTGTTGGTAATAAACATGCTGAACATTGAAATTTCAGATGCCAGGTATCTGTAGGACCAAAAAAGTCAAATAATAGGAGAAAGCATAGAACTGACTATATAAGAGCAATTGCTGAAAGATCTAGTAATAATTATTCTAATTTGCACACTTCAAATACAGTATGTTCATATATTGCAAATTTTGAAATGTTCAAGTTGCAGACGTTTTTGAAGAAAAACAGACTATAATTTCAAGTTCATTTTCATATTTTTCTTATAGATTTTACTGATTAAATTGGACCTGACAATCTCACTTGAAAATGGATGCATTTTGCTCTTTCTGCCAATTCTAATGAAGCTTCCATCAGTTCCAGTGTTTATTCTTTTAAAGTGGATGCACATTGCCCTAAGTAGCATAAGCTACGGGATTTTACTTGGGTCTCTTCACATTGAAATTTTCTCGTTCACATTGAAACATAAGTACTATTTTTATCATTTCAAAATAACGCTTAGGATTAAGCGAAAATTTTGAATTGCTAGTTCGTGACTGTGAGAATGGAAAACACAATCTTGGTTAATGACAATGAAAGTAGTTCTGATGAAGATTTGGAGCTAATTCTTCACTTAAGGCAGCAAAAGAAAAAAACAAAATTGTATTCTAAAGTTGCATATGCAGTTTTAACCTAATAACATGCTACTAATTGGGTCTATCTGAATTTTCTATAGGCTGGACCTAGTGTATGCTACTACAGACTTAAGTTGGTCCTGGGAGGGTATTTTGAAGTACCTACGTCCACTCCTTCTCCCTTTAGAGGGTACTGACCTTTGACGGGCCTTTAAAAATCTTTGAGTTATAAAAGTGAAACCTTGCAAAATTAATCTTGTGCTTTAATGAAGTGCAAGAAATTATTTTCAGCTTCATAGCTTTGCTCGATTCTAATTTATGATGTTTCAATGTCTGCTGGATTCAATAGCAAAAGTCACTGGTTTTTTTCCATCAATTCTTCTGTTTATTGTTGTATAATGCAATTGAGCCTTCCTTATTTTTAAAGCCACAACCTTATTTCTGTAATTCTTTAAACTAATACCAAAATCCAAGTGTTCTAATTAGCCGTTGGTAGCAAAAGCGTTGGCTACTAATCTTATGACAAACAGAAAATGTTGGACAGATTTTAGTAAGAATATTTTACATGCATAACTCATAGACTCAACTTTATTAAACTTGACACACAAACAGGAAGTAGATTAAAATACAAACATTGGTTTCTCTTAGTATGAGTGATTCAACACCTGGTAATGGCTTGCTCATAACTTTGACAAATTAACTGACAGTCATCTGTAGGGTGCCAAAACATGAGTTTCTAATAGCATTTATGATCCTATAAGCTACAATATATATTTCAGTAAGAGATCCTTAAACTCCCCTGTTTTCAGATGGTGAATGATTGCAATAATTAGTACTGTAGGATGTTATGCAAATTAATCCTTTTAAATTGAAGTTAAGTCACTTCTTGGTAACTCCAAAAGCTGTTTTGCAGCATTGATGAATGTTCTAGATATCAACCCTTCTTTCCTATCAAGATCCTAAGTTTTTGTGAAGGGAGAAAACCTGTGCTAACTTGTTTTTAAAATATTGAATAGTATAGTCTGCATTTTTTTTTACTCTTGGCCTTTACAAGGCAGATTCAATTATTGGATCTGTGTTCTAAACCAATTTTTGGTTCAGAGCTAGGGCCTTTATTCAAAATTCTTTATAATTTGAAGAGTAGAAAATGAATAGATGTATGAGGTTTAAAACCCCTTCCAAGGTTTTATACATTCACAGGTTTTATAAATTCCCAGGTTTTTACATTGTTTACAAAGTTTTTTTTAGAATGACTGGTAAAATGCACTGGCATAAAATTTGACTAACAGTTGCAGTTTCACCTCTTTCATGAAAGCAGTTGTAAATGCTCTAAGCCTTAACATTACTCTTTAGTATCACTTACATTGTTTTCAATTATTACCAATTTGTGTTAAAGCATTAGTTTCTATGACAAGTACCAAACCAATTATCGTGTTTATGTTGCTTCTGAATTGATCAATCTATTTATTGCTTTAACTGTAATATGAAAGAAATATTACTTTAATTTCTTTATGATTTATTTATTTCTTTTCAGGAGGAAAAGATTATGGGTGCACCCAATTTTACAAGAAAGGAAAAGGGCTGTGAAAGGCCATCTAACGTTACTCAACGATTTACAGATGATGAGGAGAAATTTCTAATTTTTTAAGATTGACAAAAGCAGAGTAAGTGGAATTACTTAGTTTATTAAGGCCTTTGATAACAACAAAGAACTCAAATTTCAGAAAGGCAATGTCTCCAGAACTGAAGCTTGCTTTGACACTGAGATATGTGAGTACTGGCATGTCTATGGCAGCTCTCCATTATGAATTTCGTGATGGCCACTCAACTGTTTCACAGATACTATCTGATACACTGAAGGCGATATATGAAGTTTTGAGTCCAATACATCTGCAAGAGTCCCAGTCAGATACATTAAAAAGTGTCTCTGGCGCTTTTAAGGCGAAATTATTTTTGCCAAATTGCATTGGTGCTTTGGTTGGCAAGCATGTGCGGATTCAGTGCCCATACATGTCAGACTCACGATTCTACAATTATAAAAGCTATTTTAGCCTTATACTTTTAGCTGCTTGTGATGCTAACTACAAATTTATTTATATAAATGTTGGAGCTTATGAAACTGAAAGCGATGGGGGTGTGTTTGCCTGGTCAGATCTCGGGAAAGACATAGGCAATGGCAACAATAAGCTTCCTGATCCTCTGCCATTGCCTGGAACAATGGAAAATTTTCCATATTTTTTGTTGCTGATGAAGCCTTTCCCTTGTGCAATTACATTATGAGGCCCTTCCCTAGAAACAGACTGTCAGAAGGACAAAAATTTTCAATTACCGAATATCAACAGCTCGGCGTTTAATTGAAAATACTTTTGGTATACTCGTTCAGAGGTTCAGAGTATTTCGAACCGAAATCTTAGCACAGCCAGAAAAAGTAAAGGCAATAATTACTGCTTTCGTGTGCCTTTACAGTTTTATTGTTTCAGTTAGAGGAGCTCAAACTGATATTCAGGAGCAGTCAATGGGAAGTGGGATCTCTGAGCTTGAAAGAGTTGGGAGCAATAATTCTTTTAGAACAAACCAAGATCTGAGAAATAGATTAATGCAATATTTTTTATCTGTAGACGGTGCTGTTCCTTGGCAAAAAGAAAAGCAATGAGAGGTTCATTTTAAATAGTGCATAAATAGTGTACATCACAGCCATATCCAAGATCTTTCTTTTGGGCAGGGGGGGGGGGTGGTTAAAAAAGAAGCAAAAAAAATTTCCCTATATTTATTTTTTCGTATTTTAAATGTTATTATATTTATTTGATAGATTTTTAAGGTTGCTTCTGAATGTTTTCTGTGCTTAAATGTCAGAAACAATAAAAAAATATTTATGGTTTTACTAATTTTAACAATTTTGAATTAATTAGTTGCAAAAGTTTTAATTTATCTTCAATTCCTTAAAATTACCATTTATTATGTCAATTTTAGGATTTTATTCTAACAAAAGTAGCACTTACAACTCTACATAATTTTTTGTGGTCACGTGTGCAAAACTGCTTCATCAGTCCCCCCACCTAAAAAACAATCTTTCTAAAATATATTCTCTGAGGCCAACCTGACTCTTATACATGATAATGGTAATAAGCTTACCTAAGCTATGGATCTCAGGTATTGGATATCACAATACCTGACATCCATAGCTTAGATAAGCTTATTACCATTATCAAATCTTTCTAAAACATATATTTTTCTAGACCAGTGTTTTACATGGGACATTTGTCTTTCTCCTATGCTTTTTGAAGCAATGGGGCTTTACAGGCCTTTTAAAAATGAGTCTATATATTGAGACTTTGTGACAAACTGTGAATGAAGTGATCAATTTATTTTACAATCTTAAGCATCTCAATTAGTTATTTTATATGTTTTACCATCAGTTTCAGCTGACAGGGCTATATAGCCTACTTAAAAAATGGAATATGACTACAAGGGAAAGTAATATATAGATACTGGTATATATATATATATATTTGTACATAAATAGTGTACATCACAGCCATATCCAGGATTTTTCTTTGGGGCAGGAGGGGGGGGTACAAAGAAGCATAACAATGTTCCTAGTATTTCTAGTTATGTGGCATAACATGTATTTTTAAGTTTCTAATATGTATTTGATGTGTTTAAGTTTGCTTCTTAATAGGTTATCTGATTAAATTTCAGAAACAATAAAAATGTTGATTTTTTTAAAACTTTTAACTATTTTGCATTAATTATTTGTAAAGCTTTTAATCTATCTTCAATTCCTAAAATATAACATTTGTTATGTCAATTTTGGAATTTTTTCCCCAAAAAATTGTACTTAAAACTCTACATAATTTCTTTGGTGATGTGTGCCCAACTGTTTTATCAGTCCCCCCCACCTTAAAAAACAACCTTTTTTCTAAAATAAGCATAACTATATATAAATAGTGTACATCACAGCCATATCCAAGATCTTTCTTTTGGGCAGGGGGGGTGGTTACTAAATAAGCATAACAAGTATCCTGTGCCCTCCTCAACGCATCGCTCTTTACGCTAAAGTTTTTATTGTTTAAAAAAAGAGTTGTGAGAAAGTCAAACTTTAGCGTAAAGAGCGAGGCGTTGAGGAGGGCACAGCCCCTTTCATATACGGAATAATTTCTGTTCGTTTTAAGTTTTAATGTCGCTCCTTACTTTCAGTTTAAAAAAAAAAATAATTTAAAGGTTGCGAAAGCAGGGGGTTTGGGGGGCGGCAGCCCCCAACTGTACCTTCTAATCCCTGTACGTTTTAAGGTTCGAACTTGTGACTCAGCCTCTTTAACTCTTTAGAAAACGTAGTTTTTTTTCAAATAATTTCTGCACGTTTTTGTACAGTTTATTACTTATTATTGCTTGTTTAACTGTTAGATGATTGTGTATTCTTCTTTTCTTTCTCGACAGGATGTTTTAAGGGTCGACCTGGTAACTCAGCCTCTTTAAGTCTTTAGAAAACTTAATTTTTTTCAATCAATATAAAAAAGAAACTGAGTTTCTTTTTTAAACTTTAAATTCAGCATATAAAAAATTTTCTCTGACGGGGACTCGAACCCGGATCTTCCACATAACTGTCAGGAGTATCGACCGCTGTACTAAAGAGACACAATTGTCTTTGTATTTTTAGAATGTGGAATCTATTTTTGACGCAAGTAAATCCCCACAAAACTTGATATTTGGTATTTGGAAAACAGGGAAGGAGTGATCAGATTGAGCTGAAATTTCGAAGATAAGCTCCCAGGCCCCAGGAAAGCTTATCCTCTAAATTTCATCCCGATGCGACAACGTTAAAGGGGGCTGTGGTGGGAAAAATTAACATGGGCTCTTATAGGAAAACGAGGTTTTTCGTAAATGTAAATTCGGGGGATAATTTTTTCGGTCTGAAAATATCAAAAGGCCCTAACAGGTCGAATTCTGCTTCGAATGAGTACTCATTCACCCGGATCAGTTGCCAACTGTGGCCTCTAGGCGTGGCTAACAAGAAAAAAAGAACTTTAAGTGGCTATATTTGGTTTTAGGAAAACAGGAGTGAAGGAGTCATTGGATTGAACTGAAATTTTAAAGATAAGCTCCCGAACCCTAGGAAAGCTTACATTTTAATCCCCTAATAATAAATCCCTCATAAACGCAATCAGGCAGCGTTAAAGGGGGGCTGTGCTCGGAGGATCGAAACTTCTGGCCCACTTTTACCCATGAAGATAAAGTCGAAGGGGGATGAAATTTTGCACGTTTCTTAGTCTGAGCTTGGGCTACAAAACGCAATTACCGCTGTCTCTCTGCGACCGCTAGGACCGGAAATCACTTAACATTGTGGTGGGTCGCCTCTTTATAGAGGCACAAGTGTGCCTCCTTGATATATATATATATATATATATATATATATATATATATATATATATATATATATATATATATATATATATATATATATATATATATATATATATATATATATATATATATATATATATATATATATATATATATATATATATATATATATATATATATATATATATATATATATATATATATATATATATATATATATATATATATATATATATATATATATATATATATATATATATATATATATATATATATATATATATATATATATATATATATATATATATATATATATATATATATATATATATATATACCTGAACCAATGATTATCTAGAGAACCACCCCGACCCAAGCATGTCATAAAACTGCATAAAAATCCGTCAAATAACTATCCTAAGACGGCAAGGTCCCAAAAATTAAATTCTGAGGACCAAGAATAACCCTGGAGTTAATCCCTCAAAGACTATGTATCTTAGACCCCAATGTGTTGAAAAAATATTCCAAGTTTAAGTCTTGACCCTATCCAATCATTATTAGATGTCGCAAAAACCAGCCTCCATGAGAAGAAGAACCAAACATGAACAATTTTGCGGAAAATATAAACTGTACGTGCAAAACTTTCCCAAAATAAAGTGTCAGAGAAGAGGACCAACGAAGTTATCATTGTCACAATCCCCATGATTAGGCCCTCAATGATGGCGTATTATTAAAACAGGAATCAAAGACAATCCGTCGAACATAGAACCTGAGATCAAGTTTTGATCCAACCATAATTACCCTTACATGTCGTAACACAGCCCTTTATTCAAGTAAAAGAAGGACTGAACGCTAACAATCTACGGGAAACATAGACTGTATGAGCATTAAACCTTCCCGAGAGCAAGTGCCCAAGAAGAGTTACCCAGCCCAGCGATCAAGATACCCATTTCATGTAATCCATTCCCCAAGGGTTATGTACCAAGTACACATTTGAACAAATCTATAACACCAACCACTCGTAAATTACGTAACAAACCACTAAAGGACAATTTTGTGCAAAAAGTAATACTTATTATAAATATAAACGAATATCACAATAACCACGTGCCAAAAACAACAAAACAACAAGAAAAACAATAAAAACTGAGCAAAAACAGTAATTAATTGAAAAGACGCGCAAAATAAACTTATAACAAATAAATAACATCAATCCCTTGTAAATGACGTAACAAACCACGCACGTATAATTTCGTGCTATTATTCATACTTATGAATAATATAAATGCTTATCCCAAGCAGCACGTGCCAAAAAGTTAAACACCACGAAGACAATCCATAAAAATTAGCCGACCCAGTTATTGATTGAGTGGAAGTTTAAAATAAGTGACGACGTATGTGAGTATTATAGACACGTAGAATGATGAAGTAAGTGCGAAGTTTTATGTATCCAACTTGTAACTTTAATGAATATAGAGAAAATTTTCATAAAACAGATGAAAACAAGTGCAAGCAACATTATCCCAGTGTTGCAATCAGATATTAAGTTAAAATCTATCAGTGTGTCAAATTTTTTGTCTTACAAATTATTTTAATTCATACGTATCAGTGTGTTAAAACTTAGATGTAATAGGATGCTCTTAGAAGTCAGTTACTTATGGTATCAGTATAGCGTCAGGTGGAAGTATAATCTAGTATTAGAAGTAGTGAACGTGTACCATGTCAGGTAGTAGAATAATTGCAAAGGCGGAACTTAATTAATTAAGACCATATAGAATTATTAGCATATCAGGTGAAGGTAATTTTAGTATTAGGTGGAGGAAGGTATTAATTGTATACGTAATCATATAACCAATGTGTTAGTCAATGGAAACTCTTTGGCCCTTTCGCCAAATAGAGTGAATAGGTGATGGACTTTTAAGTAATGTTTTCATATATTCACAAAAAGAAATCATTAATATGAGAAAAAAATACATAATTTTAACTATAGTACATTTCAAATAATAAGGCACAATTTAAAAAAAAAGTTAGCAATAATAAAACAGGATCAAAATTCAAAAAACAATAAGAGAAGTAGTAAACCCAACGATGAGGACATTTCAACAACGGGAAGGATGATATGTAATGGGATCAAAATTCAAAACCTCAAAATTTTCAATTAAAGTTACTGTAGTAAAATAAAATCACCCAAAACATGAACCTAAGAATTCAAGTAACCTACAGATCGAGTAATGCTTAATCGTCCAATTTAAAAAGTAGAAAAACAATTGTATCTTAATTGGACAAACTTTGTAAAAAATCTTTCCTACAGAAAATTTAACAGCAATAAATAAATCCGCCTCCGCGGCGCAAAAATATGCAATAAATATCAGTGGGACCAAAGGTTACATGACAGGCAACCAACAATGTAGTTTAAATTTTAAGAGCTTAAATTCCCAAACTGTCAAGAAGGTAGAATTTATCGCATGAAAAAATAGTCACATTGAGATACAAATTATTTTCGTTCAATCTAGTTGAATTGGTCCGAAACTAAGTTTAGGATTATGTATTTCAATGAAAATAAATTATATTGTCTCTTAACAAGTTTCATAGTGATAAATTATAAGCCACCTGGAAACTAAGTGACATGTCATTAGGAATAAAATTACAAATGTAATACTTTGTTTCGTCGAGAAAAATTCCAAAGTGAAGTCTTAGAGCTATAAATCGTATCAAAATTCAAGTAGCCAATTGGTGTATCCCTGTCCAATAGTAATACAGGAGATACCACGAACCAATAGGATCAATGTAACACATGTTTTAGCAACGCCTGAATGTAACCTCCGGCGAAATCGGAGGGTATAGTTGCTTAGAACTTAGAAATTTTGCGTCAGTCTAGAGCCAGTCTAGAGCCAGTCTAGAGGAGTCTATCAGCCGTTTATTATGAGTTTAGAGTGAACCTTTGAGAACAATTAATGTAAGTGATTTAACTGTTGCATTATATATGCCCCAGTCTATAACATTGTCTTAGTGTCTATGACTGTGAAGTGTTATACAGATAATTTTGATATTCCTGAAACAGCTTTGTACCACTAATGTGAGTAAAAATAAATACATTACTTTCTTAATTTTGTCTCTTTATGTTAGCATGTCTAAAGATAATTTGTCCTTGTGGCTCCAACCACTCTCAAGGGAACCTGAATCCTTTCAGTCTGATTTCGACACAGTATGGCCGTTAACAGATGCTTCCCATTCAATCCGTTGATTTAATCCCCCACAAACTATGGTATAAAATATAAGAAAAATATAAAGATAACCCCCATTAAAATACACGAAAAGAAATAATAAAGGAAACCCCCCAGTAGACAACTTGGTGGTCATATGTAAATCCTAAAACTTAGTCAACCTACCTGAGAATTTTTGTGGCCAGGAAAATTAGGCTTAGGATGCTTCTTCATCAGCAAGTTCAGTAGACATTGTCTGTTATGAGTCGACCCAAAACTCTTAGTCATCTCTATTGTAATTCAAGTAGACTTTCCAAGTAGGTCTGTCTGCCTAGAGTCTAAGTCAGTTTGACCAAGTTTTAGGATTGACATGACCACTAAGTCACCTGGACTTGCAGTCCTCAGTCAGACAACCCAATTTATAAGCCAAGACAGTTGCATTAACACAAAATTAATTAAAAATTGGTTGACCAACAAGTCAATGCAGGCAAACAAGATATCTAAGCCTAAATAGGCCCACCTGTCAGGTGAGTGAAATTATGTTAGGTTAGGACCCAATTTTCGAAGCTCAGACAGTTACACTAAAACAGAATTAATTGAAAATTGGTTGACTGAAAAGTTGCCTGAACTTGTGTGCAAACAAGTGGCATAGGGTCCACTCGCCTAAAGTCTTAGACAGGCAACCCAGTTTATAAGCTCAGACAGTTATACTAACACAAAACTCATTCAAAATTGGTTGACTCAACAAGTTGCCTGGATTTGCAGGTGAACAAGTGACATAAGGTCTGCCTGCCTATAGTCTCAGGCAAGGGCAGCTGAGTTTTAAGATTAACATATGAACACCAAATTGCCTGGACTCACAGGCAAACCAGCAACCATAATAATTGGATTTTAGAATATATATCCTATAGGCCTTCTAAAAATTATGGGTATTTACTAGTGAAAATGATGTCACACTGTTAATACTAAAGAAATGCAAGAAAAATAGGTACTTTTATAATATCTGGGGAACATACGAAAAGTGAATTTTGTTTAATTATATTTAAGTAAAAAAAAATATTATACAATTATATTCTTTTAGAAAAATCTTGGGTCGGTAGATGGGCCCCTTAGGGGGGGGGGGGAAAAGCATAGCATATGATAAATACATAACCTAAACTGACCTAGGTGCCTTTTTTCCTCCTAAACCCCAAAAAACTAAAGCTTAAATATAGTTCCTGGAGTGATAAACCCCTTGTTTATAGAGCGTAAGATAGGAAATTACTAGGTAATGTTATCTGATCTTTGCTTTTCTCAAGTTGCATTCTTGCATGTTGCCCAGATATTAGAACAGTACCAAAAAAATTTAATGGAACAAAAACAGGAATTACATTAAGAACAATATTAGAGAGTCATGGCTTCTCTTAATGACAACTGTTAATAAAATAAATAAATACTATTAGATAATTATCTGTCATTGTTTATTATGTAATACATATCAGTTTATTATGATTCGTATAAAATATTTTTTTTTTTTGTTTGTACTTGCCAATGTACGCTGTTTATTCTAATTCGGCATTAGGCCATATAATTTTTGGGGGCCACTTTGGTGAGGGGGGGAGCAGGTGCTTAAATTATCATTTTAAAAATAACTTATTATTTATATTTTGCTATTTTTTATTTTATAATGGCTAACTGGTTATTTTTTCGCCATTTACATTTTTAGAATTTGAATCACTGACATAATTACTAGATACAAATCATCAGCACAACTAGGTTATATTTTGTTTATCGAGGAGCCTTAATAAAAGACTCACACTTAGTTACTTCATAATATATAAATTATTATATTTAATATACTTTGAAGTTGATACCCCGAGCCTATACTTTACTCCCCCTAGTCTGGACGCATATAGCCTATGTCAGCATGTATGAATAGTCAGCAACAAATGAACTATTTTTCTACCAATAACAGTATTTAAAGACGCATATTTTTGAGCATAGGGTTACTAGGTTTCTATGGGCTGTTCTGAGCCTTCTAGCCCCTTCAGGGCTCAAAATTAATAGTTCCTGTCAAGTGATTATTTAATTATACAGGAGCATGAAAAATTCTCATTATTGAGTTGTGCTGAAAAGCTAAATTTTGTTGAAAACTGCAGTCTAGGCTATGTACCAAAAATATGGTGTTGATTTATAATTAAGGGTATATTTTTCACCACTATGGAGGGAGGGGGGGTCTTGATCAATGGAGCTATATAGAAATTCACAATGGAATTCTGACTATATGTGTGTCTATTTGTTAGGCCAGACCATCTTAATATTAAGTTAGGCTAATCAGAAAATTTATCTCTTTTGAAGTGGCCTAGTCTAAAGAATTTTATAGTGTTTCTTTAAAAAGTGTGATATAACAAAACTAATACAAAGGTGTTGTAAAACTATAGCCTTTCCTTTGTAAGCTAATGAGCCTAATTGTGAAATAGGCCTTGGTTACCTACATTTCTATAGGCTAGGCATAGGCTAATCTACATGAAATGAAGCATTTTTATTCTATTTACCATGATGATGAATCTTCAAATGAACTTCTCAGTTCCTCGGGAATTTTGCTATGAGCTTGGACAGCAAGAGAAGCTACATTGGGTGTCACAAGAGGCTGGAACAAGTATCCTGAAATGGCATCTTGCATACCATCTAGTGCTTGGTCATCATCAAAAATATTTTCTGATACATCAGAATAGTCACTTTCTGAACTTGAGGTCATATTTTTTCACAAAATGTATTTTCACTAATATATATAACAATCAACAGATTTTGTAAATTTGAATTTTCACAAATGAAAAACATTGTCGGATTCATAAGAAACAGTCTCCGCTAAAGTTTTTCAGCTCCGCAGTTTATCATTGTTTTATTATTGATAACACTGTTTTGCGAATTTATTCTAACTAACAATGCTTATAGCAGCTAAACAAAAACTCGTAAGAAACCCGGATTTTCAGGTATGAATAGACCTAAAATAGATTAAGAGGACTAAATATGTTTTCATGTTGGTGTCCTTGGTACTTTAATGTTTTCTATAAATACATCTATTAAAATTCAACGGTCCTTTTGTTTGATCAATCTTTCTAAAAAAATGGTAACAAAAAGTAAAGCTTAAAAAGGAGGATTGAGTAAGGGAGCAGTCCCCCTCATATGTAGAATAATTTCTGCTTGTTTTAATTCTAATGCTGCTCCTTGCTTTTAAGTAAATAAATATTTTTTTTTATTATTTCTGACCCTTAGTCAAATCCTGCCAAGAAATACATTTTCATTCCCCTGAGAACTTTATTCCCCACGAAAAATACCCCCCCCTGCAAATTAAGTTTCTATAAACCCATTTGTGGGTACCATTTATTAAGAATTAACTATATTTTTTGCTAGGAATAAACATTTTTAGCAGTCCTTAGTCATTACGAGATAGCCAGACCTTTAAATTAAGGGTCTATAAACCCATTTTTGTGTACCATTTATTTAGAACAAACTATATTTTTTGCTAGAAATAAACATTTATAGCTGTCTTAAACAAATGTTTTTTTAAATTTCAAAATGGATTCTGGAATTCAACAACTTATTCATGTTATATAATTCAGAAGCGAAGGGGTGGGAGGCATTATCATCACCTTAGCTGAAATCCCAGGAATTCGGCAACGATTGCAGTCAGAATTGGCCCCAATGAAGTTGGAGTGCATTGTCGGGTTAGACACTCATGCTGTAACCCCAGAGATTCGACAACAAGAGAAGTCAGGCATTGCACCAATCTAGTCTGAACGTGTTGTTACATTTATCACTGATAACGATCATGAATTCACTTTCGTCATGAAGAACGAATTATTCATTTTTTAAAATTATATTCAATTAAAAATATTAAAATTCAACTGTATATTCAATTTGCATTGCTCTATTCTACTTAGGATGATTATGCATCAAGCAATCCCCACAGGAGGGGAAGAAAAGTTGAGGTTATGACGTTTGAGTCCTTTGGATGTGGTATATGCATGACTATAAGTACCTCTAAGAGGGGTGTCGATATAAGCTTTCATTCATAAACGTAGCTGTATTGGTCTCAGGTGTCCTTATGTTGCAGTGGGTTGCTAGTAGTAGTTGTAGTAGTATTTCATGTTTTTGTATGTCATTCATACTATAATATATAAATTTTCTAATATTTTCTCGATAAAACGTACTTTTGTTGACCATCGTCTTTAAACCTAGGCTATAGACTGTACATGAGAGTCAGATATTTCAATTTCAGAAGAAATTGCTTTTCTCTGGAAGTTCAACATTTGAACCATGAGATGGTCAGTGTCCAAAAGTATTTTGGACAGATGAAATAGCTTGTTCACCCCCTCCCTCCGAAAATGTCCTTGGCACTTAGAAGTCAGCAGGTTACGTATTTAATAAAGTACAAGATACATCGAACTGTTTGAAGAAAAAATCAAAATAAACTTCTACTTTCAGAACTCCTTAACGAAGCCCAAAATCGAATACTATTCAGTTAACTTCGATGACACTGTCAAAGAAACGAGATGTTATTGGTGCAAACAAAAGAAATTCAATTTGATAACCCGAGATTTGAGAAGGAAAACATCCCTTTATAAATGCAGGACGTGCAAAAAGTACACCGAACTTTCCGGTTATCATCACGACAAAATTTTAGATATTAGTGTATAGATTAAATGAAATTCAAATAAAAGTTCTTGCATTTGCAGCTTTGAATAGTGAGAATATTAAAAAATACATAGAATTCTATTTGAAATCTCGAAAAAGACGCTTTTCGCTAGAACATTCATCGATGAATTGAAAATTTACTATAATGATACTAGTGGATTTTTTTTTTATTTCATTATGGATTCTTGAATTCAACAACTTATTCATATTCTATAATTCAGGAGCAAAGGGGGGCATTATCATCACCTTAGCTGAAATCCCAGCAATTCGGGAACAATTGAAGTCAGGCTTGGTCCCAATGAAGTAGGAGCGCATTGTCTGGTTAAACACTCATGCTGTAACCCCAGAGATTCGACAACAAGAGAAGTCAAGCCTAACGCCAATCGAGTCTGAACGTGTTATTACATTTATCACTGATAACGATCGTGATTTCATTTTCGTCACGGAAGTGTTGAACGAATAATTCCTTTTTTTTTAAATTATATTTAATTTAAAATATTAAAATTCAACTGTATATTGAATTTGCACTGCTCTATTCAACTTAGGATGATTATGTATCTAGATATCCCCAATGGAGGGAAAGAAAAGTTGAGGTTATGCATATTTCTGAAAACTAAACCTCACTTTATTTTAAAAAAATATGCTAAAATGTACCCAATGAGGCCTTGGATCAAACACGACTTTATTAAAAATAAAATCAATGTTATTAATAAAATCAGATGTTTTTGAACTGTGATGTTCATAATTCTGAAAATTAAAATCTAGCTTTTTAAAAAAGACATGCGAAGATGTACCCAAATTAGATTCGTTTAACTTCATTAACATGATCCTCATATTTTATTTTTAAGTTTCTGGAGGCACAAACCGTTTTTGACGATTCTGAAAACTAAAACCTCACTTTATTAAAAAATATGCAAAAATTTACACAATGAGGGCTTGGATCAAACCCAAAAAAATCAATGTTATTAATAAAATCAGATGTTTTTTAAACTGTGATGTTCATATTCCTGTAAATTTAAATTCAGCTTTATTAAAAATATGCAAAAATGTACCCAATGAGGGCTTGGATCAAACCAAAGTTTTTTAAAAACCAATGTTATTAATAAAATCAGAGGTTTTTTAAACTGTGATGTTCATATTCCTGAAAATTAAAATTCAGCTTTATTAAAAAAAATATTGCAAAAATGTACCCAATGAGGGCTTGGATCAAATACGACTTTATTAAAAAAAATCAATATTATGAATAAACTCAAAGTTTTTTTAAACTAAGATGTTCGTATTCATAAAAAATAAAATAAAGCTTTATTAAAAAAATATGCAAAAATGTACCCAAATTAGATTCGTTGAACTTCACTAACATAATCCTCATATTTTATTTTTAAGTTTCAGGAGGCACAATCCGTTTTTGACGATTCTGAAAACTAAAACCTCACTATTTAAAAAAATATGCAAAAATTTACCCAATGAGGGCATGGATCAAACCCAACTTTATTTAAAATTATTAGTGTTATTAATAAAATCAGATGTTTTTTAAACTGTGATGTTCATATTCCTGAAAATTAGCATTCAGCTTTATTAAAAATTATGCAAAAATATACCCAATGAGGGCTAGGATCAAACCTAACTTTTTTTAAATATCAATGTTATTAATAAAATCAGATGTTTTTTAAACTGTGATGTTCATATTCCTGAAAATTTAAATCCAGCTTTATGACAAAAAATGCAAAAATTTACCAAACTTAGATTCGTTTAACTTCACTAACATGATCCTCATATTTTATTCTTAAGTTTCAGGAGGCACAATCCGTTTTTGACGATAGTCAGTGGAGGGATCCAGAGGATGAGGTTACAATTTTCAATGTTGAAACGTAACTAGACCGGGGGGAGAAAAATTAAACTCAAAAGGCACTGCAGCTTGGAGAGAATGATAGGACTAGGGTGTTTCTCTCCTCACCCACTAAAATACGGAAAAAAGCTATGGGTAAGGATAGTCAACTGAATGAAGATCTTATGGAGTTTCCCCCCCCCCACTAAAAGACAGAAAGACGCATTAAAGGAAACATTTAACACTGATGAAGATGACATCACCATCGAGATATCACCATCGGTTGAAGATGATGAAGTCATAATCATAAAAACTATAGTGTATAGATTTATGTGTAAATGCATTGTTTCAATAAAGCACTTTAATTTCCTTAGGGTTAATGTTATTCGTCAAAAGCTAAGAGTCTGAGATTATTCCTATATTACGCCTTTTACAAGAAATAAAAACATCTTTAGTCACCAAGAAATTTCAACTGTCAACTTGTTTCAGAATTCCTATCAAGTCGACCAAAAAAAAAAAAAAAAAAAAAAACAGTTACAACAAGGAGGTTGGGGAGAGGTGACCCTTGTAGGTTGAGATCCTTAGTGGTTCAGACTCATAATCGTCTCACTAGTTGATTTCTAAGGATTTCTAAGGATTGTTCTGAATTTCTTTATTAAAATTCTTTTTTGGCATCTACAACTTTATTAGTATCAACTTTTTATATTGACAACATTGTTCAAATGGTACTTGTATATTATACAGAAGACAGTCGAGAACCACCCAAATAAAAAATAATATGTATCTCTTAATAGTAAGCTTTCCCTGAGATGCCTTACCTTTTTCGTTTCTGCTTTCAAATCCTCTAAAATGTCAATTAATCTCTGATGTTTCTTATTTTCTGGCAACTGTGTACAGATGCATTTTAAATTCCCTTGAAACCTTCTAAATTTATAAACATGTTTCATGGTGGATTTGTGATATAACAGAAATTACGTAAATTCAAAAGAAATCGGGTCTGATGTCACTTCCCGTTAGTATTTCTAACCGGTGATTGACCTAGAAAGAGGCGCATTATCTTGTTCGTACACGGATTCCAGTCATCTGATTGGCTGTCATCTTGTACTGGTCGTATTCATACACCTGTGATCTTGTACCGGCAGTATTCTAGCTCATTGGAGGTCAATGATCTTGTACTGGTGGGGTAAAAAAAACTCATTATAATTAAACCGCCTTTGGATTTTCTTAACAGAGTTGGACAAGACACCGCCTTGGTTTTAATTCTGGGGGGGGGGGATATTACCTACTAGATTTTGAAAACACCGTTTTTTTAGTCACAAATTATTAAAACAAAAGTACCTTACCTCCAGCCTATATTTTGATAAATACTATTTTTGGTGTATCTTCATAAGTAAAAGTAAACAAAATAAACCTTTACACCTCCCCCAATCATATTAGTCGATTTTCATCTCTATTGATATGTGAAGGTACATGCTATGAAAAATTTTAGCCAAATTTTGATTATTCTTAAGTATTACTTCGCAGATTGTCTACGTAACAACTAGGCTAGGAACTGAATTGGCCGAAACTTTTCTCGTATCTACCACATAAAGATCTAATTCAAAAGTAATTTTCATGAAATAAATTAACTATTCCCATCCATTTCCTCAAAAGGACACTGACATTTTATAATCTGTCATAGAATATTGCGCAATAGGTGCTCGTGGGCGGAGCTTAAAGGCAAGTCAGGAATGCAGGCACCTTATCGGCTTATCTCTATGCGGTGCATGCATATATGTAACAAAATGAATTCGTCAAAACTTTCTAGTTGTGAAACTAACTTACGAATAGATTTTATAGATTTTAACATGGATTTAAGTTTTGACTTAGAAAAGCCTTCTGATGTTGATGCATTTTTAAATGAAATTTCACATCAAATCAGTGTTGAAATTTATTACATAGATTTCATTGAATTAAACGTATTTGATGAATATCCAAGAACAGTTACGAGATACAATATAGATGGCAAAACCAAGACACAGTTAACTTTTAATACAAATTTGGCGGGACAGCAATAGTAGAAAACAATGTAACAGATGTCAAACAGAAGACTAGGAAGAAAAATATCAAACTGGTCAAATCAAACACGAAAAAGGTTAAACAAAATCGAAAGGTTGCAAAAAAAATTAAGGGACAAAAAAAAGCTGATAAAATAATGTTAAAGAAACAATTTTGAGATCTTTTGCGGGAAAATCAAGCTCAATCTCTCGAAATTCAACGCCTGAAAGATGAGGTAAGTATACTTAAAGAGACAGGGTAAGTAGACTTAAGACTCTAAAATCCTTCTGGAGGAGCTCATAGGTTTCGTAAGAATTTATATTTTCGATGCTGAAATGCTTATAAAAAACAATATGCTTTTCAACTTCAACAAAATTTACAGGATTACACCTTGGAAATTTTCCGTTTTCTGAATATCAAAATTATTTATTCCTTAAGCTAATTTTACATTTTTTTTAAGTTAGTTTTTATATTATGCTTGTTTTTCTTGAAGATGATCTTTTTGCCTTAAATTTGGATATATATATATATAGAGAGAAAAAGAACATCTTCCTAGGACTTTTTTGGCATAGAAAATAATAATTTTAGAAAAACTAGGCAAGATGAAGAAACACAATCTTCTTCGTGATACCCCTGTTAGATGAGCAGATAATACTCGGTTCAAAGCAAGTGAGGGGGACCTGTGAGCTAGCTAAAACTACCAAAATATGAGGGAGTCTGCCCCGTCCGCAAACTTCGGTCCCAATAACAAATACTATAGCCTATATGAACTATGGGCAAATTACATAACTTAAAGGACCTTTCGACTATTTACACTCAAAAAAATATATCAAAATTTTGACTGGACACCTTCGGGGAAAAGAGAGGTCTGTGAGGGGAACTAGTTACCCTTTAATCATTTTGGTCATTTAAAAGGGTACTGAAGCTTTTGAATTCCGTTAAAAACTTTAAATATGAGTTGTTTTACTAAAGCGCAAATCACGATTCAACCTTTAGATCGTTTAGGGGCGCAGTTTATGGTAATATTATGGTAATTTATGTTTGTTTTAAGTTTGAATTACCATATAATATGTATTTACCTCTGCTCATTTTTGGTTTTAACATTTCTTCAAATTTCTTTATTTTTTGGGAAAATATTTTTTTAATTAGTCTGAATCGAAAGAAAACGATCTATTTGATATATTTTTGTACAAACCAATAAGATCAATCGGAAAAAAACAACACAAAAAGAGTTGTATTAGGTGTTGTTTTTACACGATTAGGCCTACGTAAGTCTAAAAGGTTGGCGATGGTCTGATATTTGGCTACATATTAACCATGCCTTCACTTGGAGTGTGGGAAGGATATAGGAAACTTGAAAGGGTTCTAGAAATTGCACAGCTAAAAACTATTGATGAGTTATAAAACTGTTATATATTTCAAAAATTCTGAAATTGACAGTGTAGGAGATTCTCAGCGATTGCTAATTTTGGGAACCCTAGCTTAAAATTTGGTCCACTGGTGAAATCGTCTATGATACACTGCATTCGACAAGTAAGGTTAAGGCTTTGAATTGCCGTTCAACCCTATGTACCGGAAATCATTTGAGCACCATTAAAGAAGTGAAGCCCATTAGGACTTGAGACGCAGTTCTGGAAGATGCCAAAAAGTTTATTGACAAATTTTATGCTTCCATTGAAAAATTTGGGTCTGCTGAGCATCTAAACCGTTTGAGCTAGATTAAAGCACAGATCAAAGAATCAGATGGTTACATCATGAAAACCGAAGAATACAAACATGGTGCTATAGTTGCCTGGAGGAATGCTCCACGTTGTCCTGGACGTATCCAGTGGAAAAAGGTACAGGTATTTGATAGTCGTAGTGTTGGTACAGCGCAGGGAATATTTGAAGCCATGTGTACCCACCTGCAATACGCCACAAATGGCGGGATTCTTCGATTGGCAAGGACGTTGTCTCCACCCCGTCAAAAAGGAAGATGCAACTTTCGAGTGTGGAATTTAACTATGATTAGATATGCATGCGATAAACAACCTGACGGCACCTTTCTTGGAGACCCTTTTAACTTGGAGCTAATTCAGGCTGCTCAAAAGCTTGGTTAGGTTGGAATAGGGACGGTACAAGATATATTACAAAGGAGGTTTCAAGCTGGTTATGGAGAGGCGCATTTCTTTGTAATTCAATAAAATATGATTCTTCAAGTACCGCTTCGTTATCCCAAGTATGAAAAATTCAGCAATCTTTGCTACAAGTGGCTTGCCCTCCCGGGAGTGTCCTGCCTGAAATTAGATTGTGGTGGTTTAAAATTCAGTGCTATACCCTTCAGTGGCTGGTGCACAGATTAAGAAGTAGGATCACGTGAGCTAGGAGATAGACATAGATACAATCTCTCACCTGTCATGGCTGGTATACTGGGCCAAAACACAGAAGAAAACGATATAACTTTTCGGGTATTTGACGTCAGCTTTAAGTGTTTATATTGAGTGCACAGTTTTCGGGAAGCAAAAATCACCATCGTTGACCATCAGACAGCTTGCGCGACTTTTATTGAACATTTTAAGAGCGAGCATATAGAAAGAGGTGGGTGTCCCACAGATTGGGTTTGGGTCAACCCGCCTGGATCATTTACAACTCCTGTTTTCCACCACGAGGTTTTATTCTACTGGATCAAACCCTTGTACGACTATACAGATCAGCCACGGAAGACATATAACTTTCGGAAAACATTTCAGAGGAACGTTAGAAAAGAGAGAAATTAATTACTTGAACAGGTTTAGGCAAATGGCAAGGACAGCTTTGTTCGCTCAAAGGAGGTTCATGAAAGCTTATGTTAGCAGAACGCAATGATTCTCTATGCTACTGAAACTGGTAAATCCCTTGGTTTTGCAAAACAATTGGCACATGTATTCTCAAAAGCTTTCAAACCCGATGTTATGTGCATGAAAGATTATGATGTTGCCAAGATGGAGTTCGAAGATTTGATTCTCGTAGTCGCGTCTACATTTGGAAGTGGTGATCCTCCGGATAATGGAGAAAAATTTTGCAAATCTCTCAAGAACAGGTTCTTTGAACATAGAAATTCTCTAAGGAAATTATCTCGGATAAGCCAGCTCGACTTGCCACCAGAATCCAGGCTCAGGAGTAAGAAAAAAATAAGCGTGGCCCTTTAGTTAAGCTCTCAAGTCAAAGATTTGAGGATCCTGCGCATGTAGTCTTATCAAGCGATTGGCTATTTAACTCACGATTCTCTTGCTTCGCACTGGGATCTCAATTAGACACGGAGCTGTTCTAATTTTGGAATTTTGGAGATTCTCTATGTTGGTAGGGGGGCGCTGAACGTATTCATCGCTTGGAATGTGGGGACGAAAAGAGAGAACACGAACAGACCTGTAAAAAGTGGGCAAATGACACCTTTCGGGCTGCTTGTGAAGCATTTAACTTACAGTTAACGACACTAGTAGTGACCGATATGGGCGCAGACTTTGTTCAAGAGCCTTATCAATCAAATCAGAAATTGGTTTCTGCTGATTCTTCTGAAGGACCTCACTTCAAAGAGTATTTTTCCAAATCTCTTGGGAAGGAAGTTCTACCTCTTAAGGTGACACTTAATGAAGTGATTGCTGGTAGCAGAGACGCTGGTCTATGCACTATTCAAATTAGATTGTCTTGGCAAGATGTGAGCTTGAATAACCCTGTCTTGTTTGAACCTGGTGACCATCTTGGGGTACTTTCAGAAAATATGGATGAAATGGTATCGAAGATAATTCAGAAGCTAAATCCTGTCCCAAGCCTTGAACAGACTCACCGTTTAATGATACCGAAGGAAATTTTAACTATTGCTTGCCCAAGGAAAGAATGGGTTTTGTATGAAAATCTACCTCCTGCTACAGTCGTTGAATTTTTCAAAAAGTTTTTTTTTATTAAAACAACCCCGACCCAAAAACTCCTAGGTGATCTTGCTACCTATGCTATAGACCCAAAAGAAAAAGAGGATTTGAACATGGTCTCACAGGATGTGGGGAGGCATGAGCAGTGGAAGCATTACAAATGGCCAACCATACTGAGCTTTCTTGAAGTGTTTTCATCACTGAGTATCCCTGCTGAAGTCTCGTCTATAAACTCCCATTGATGAAACCAAGCTTTTATTCCGTATCTTCCAGTTTGTTGAGTTCACCAACCTGTGTGGATCTAACAGTTGGGACAGTCAAATTTATTACCCAAGGTGGTTCATCTTGAAATGGTCTCTGGTCAATATACATGAATCAAGCCACCGTTAGAACAACCGTAAACCCCTTCTTCAGGAGTGAGCCTCGATTTTATTTGCCAGAAAATCCAACCGTACCAATTATAATGGTAGGACCGGTTACAGGCATCGTACCATTCAGGAGTTTCTGGATGCACAGGGCAGAACTGATGAAAGTTGAGCAACTGGGTCGAAAGTTGAGCGGTTGGAAAAACTGGGTGGAGAGGGCTAGATAAAAATTGTAGACTGAAATAAAATGGATGTACCAGATGAAAATATGGCTTCCATATCAGAGGTACTTAGTCGAAATTGCTAAAATTACACAAGAATACGCGGGAATTCCACATGTCGAAGAGTTTATCGAAAAATTGAAATTTTCAGATATCGATGAGTTTATACAAAAATTGAAATTTTCGACGAACTAACTGAGTCGTTTTTCGCTACGGTCAAATAGCAAATCGGTGCAGCTAGGGTACAGAGGAGTAACAATATAAAGTCTTATGTACCTAATTAAAAATATCCACAGGATCGTAGTACGATAATCGAATCTACTAAAACAAGGTTCATAGAAACGAGTGTTTTTCTTAGAAGTTTAGAACAGAGGTAATGACATTCAATACCTCAACTAGTATCAGGGAATATGCAGACAAAATTTGTCGGTCTGTATGCTTACAGTTAGAGAAAGGTGGAAATGCCTTAGTTATCTCTGGGAGGTTCAAAATACTACACAAGTTTTGACGTGATAACAGGATATTGGCAAATAGCCTTAGACCCAAAAACAAAGCACAAGGCAACAGTAATCTTAGATGATGACAGAAAGTTTACATTTGAACGTATGCCTTTTTGCTTATCCTTCAGTCCAAACTGTTTTAGTCGACTAATGAATTTGGTGTTAAAAGATAACGAACCAGAAAGGAAAAGATACCTTGGCTTACTTAAATGATGTAATTTGGTTGCCTGAAAACCTGGAAGACCATTTAACTGAACTTCGAAGAATACTGGGAAAATTTGAAAAAGCAGACTTAAAATTAAAACCAGAAAAGCTAAAAAATAGTAGTACCAAAACTAGTTTTTCTAAGACATCTGATAAACTAAGGGACTATTTAGCCAAATATAGAAAAATTTACGGTCATAGAACAATTACAACCAGCAAAAGATAAAAAAAGCTGGAGATTAGTGTGTGGTTTGTTAAGTAATTTCCGACGATATATTAAAAATGATGCGACAATAGCACAACCCTTAACCAACCATTTCCGTAGAAATGGAACTAATATACCTTTTTTTGACCGTAAACTCTGGGTTTTGTAAGAAAATTATAGAAAATACATTTCTCTGGTTCAAATGTGAATCTTTCGTTAGAAAAAACCTAGCTTTGGATCGAAAATAAGGCATTCCCGCAAGAATTGAACTAATATACCTTTTTTTGACCGTACAATTTACTTTTTTGTAAGAAAATTATAGAAAATACATTTCTCTGGTTCAAATGTGAATTTTTGGTTAGAAAAAAAACTAGCTTTGGATCGAACATAAGCTATTTCTGTAAAAATTGAACTAATATACCTTTTTTACCGTAAACTCTAGTTTTTGTAATGAAAATTATAGAAAATACATTTCACTGGTTCATATGTGAATCTTTGGTTAGATAAAACTTACCTTTGGATCGAAAATAAGCCATTTCTGTGAAAATTCAACTAATATACCTTTTTTGACCGTAAACTCTAGTTTTTGTAAAAAAATTATTGAAATGGTTAGGATATAAAGTAATAGGGTGCGGGTGTTTTTCTAAGAATATACGGAAAAAATATTAACTAATCCTGTTTATCATTTGTTTATTTCTTTTATAGGAGATCCCGGTGTATATTCACGAAGGGGAGAATGCATGGGATGCGTGGAGTTTGACTGAGTCCGAGGATAAATTCCTTCTTTTTAGTACTAGTGAAGATGTTACAGACGATGTGATGGAAGTTTACTATACAGAGGATGGACTGTCCTACATTGATGAGGATTTGGTGAGAAGGGGGCCTTCAGGACGGCTCTGCGTTGAAGATGATGAAAGTTTGGTTGAGGACATGCCCCCTCTGAGGATTGTAGTGATAGTTGAAGATAGCGAGGATGATATTGAAATAATAGAACCTGATATAATATATTTAATGAGTGTTGTGAATATTGATTTGACTAATGAATAAAAAATATTAGAAGAATGATTTTATTTAAATAGGTCAAATGAAAAAATTGGTTGATTGCTTAAGAAATATATGGAAAAAAATACATTACGCAGTTAACTTCTATGAAATTTTTACCTTTGACAGATAATCTGTTATTGTCAAGGAAAACTGACAAAATATTAGGAATATTAGTCCAAAATTTTAGTCCTCTCGGTTAGCACGAAACCAATGAAAGGAAATTAACCTTTCGAGTTCTGGCTGTGGTACCAATTGGTTGCGAAAAACCCAAATGATTGACTTGAAATAAATATTTTTACAAGAAATGTCTGAAGTCTTTTTGGGGAGATGGGAACAATACCTCCATATGTGACGTGGGATTAAGAGTCTACCACTGTGAGTTTTAATATTAATGAGTGTATAAAACACTTGCCAAGAAAGGGGCTAGACTTCTCTGATTTCAAGGGGGGGGTCATGTGGACAGCGATGGTTAAAAAAGAAATGTATCACCATGCTGCTCTGGACCATAAGTAAACAGTTTGTCGCTTTGGACATCTGCCCTTCTTGCATGAAGATTTTCCAAGCTCCATTAAGTATTTTTGCTTAAGATATATATCACCGTTAATACACAATACGCATGTGTATGTGACATGCTGGAGGTCAATGGAGTCCTTTTAGTCTAGTTTGTGAGATACGCTTGAGTCATTCATATTAGACCTTCAATGGGTAATCCAGGGGTCAGCCAGAAAAACAATGTATCAAATTGTACCGTGTACAATATATACTTTAAATATGGAAAATTAATTTCGTTCTAAATACACTTCCCCGGTAAATCAAACTCCCTTAATTAAGTTTGAAATTCCGTTTCAAACTCTCATTTATTTGTCATAATGCTAAATATCTTTTTAAAAATGTCAAAGCACGAGATGATTAATTCTGAGTTAATCCATGGTTATTTGTAAAACCTTTGTTCTACGAGACAAAAGATTCTATAATATTTCCAATCACTATTGACAGATTTTAAAATCAGAAAAATTATGGTCTTTCTCAAGAACAGTACTACACAGTTGGATTGGAATCTCTCCGAATTATTTTGATATACATAGTCGGACATTGTTTAAAACTTTGATGATTAGTTTAGAATTACTCTCAGTACTTTTTATATTTAATGATGAGAATATAGCGAAAAAAAACTAATTTTTAGTTTTACATCATAATTATTCGATTTTTAATGCATAAGAGTAAAGTGGTGGGCCCTCCGGGAGGAGATAGGACAATTGAAAAATGTTGATTATGGATCAGAATCAGAACTCGCATTATAAAGTAGTGACGAAGTACTTTTTGGGGGATTGTCATTGGAAATCAGCTATTACCACTAAGAAGTCTATCTGTTTGCATTACTGAAGTTCGATGTTGCACAACTAAATATGTAAGTCTAAAAAATCTGTTACTTTTCTATATGTGTTGTTTTATACACCGGCATCTAGAGTCCAAGACTTGATAACTAGTTAGAATGCTCTCCGTTGTTACACTCTCGAGGAATATGATAATTCTACGAAGAGTGATTACACCCCTAGATTGATAGCTCTTCGACCTAATTAGTCAACTCACAGGGGAAATGAAATTTATTAGTTAACCTATTTGTATATCTCCCATGGGAGTGGCGCGGTCAGACATTTTATTCTCTCCCCCATTACAATTGGTTCGGTCCACAATATCACAAGAGCCACTAATCTATAACGCCAAATTCATAACGCCACAGAACTAATAACGCCAAAGATGGCGCGGTCGTAAACTCGGATTAAAAACATACGAACTAGTTAAGCTGCATACTTCTTAATTTAAATTTAAAATATTGAGATACATCCTTGTAAAAGAAAAAAAAAGAAAAGAAAATATGTCTAAGCCTATAACCGCTAGGCTATAATAGGGAAACCCTTTTAAAATATCTCATAGGAGATAATATCATTTTACAAATAGGTTAAGTTAAAGAGATTTATTTAAGTGTATAATTCCGCTAACTAAAAAAAACAGAAATGGCAGAAGAACTGAATGCAGTATTCCTTGCGCAAAAAATAGTTACAAAAAACGTAGAAATAACCAAGTCTCTCCCGCAATATGACGGACAAACGGACGTTGACGAATTTAATATAAAATTAGCGCAATTTTTAGAATTAACTAAAACTGACCTGAAAACATTAATAAGTATTTTTCTTCTAAGGCTAAGAGGGCAGGCATTAAATTTTATAAAACAGATAGAAAAAACTGTCCTAGAGGATAATAATTTGCCAATAAACACATTAGAAAAACTATTAACGGCACTCAAAGACAGATTTATTGAAACAAGTTCAACAAATAAATTAAAAAATGGGACAGTATGCTTTGATCATACACAGAACGTACAAGAATATTTACACAACATACGAATATCAATAGAAGCGAAATATGGCAAAGGCTCAGGAGACTTATATGAAAAAATCATACCAAATGCATTTTTGCAAGGACTTCCACCAAAATTATATAGAATGGTAATTTCTAAAAACATCCAGACGTTGGACCTAGCAGTTCAGGAGGTAGGGCGAATGATCGAAATCGATATGATCGTGGCAAATCATAACAAGAAAAAAATAAATAGCATAGGCGAAACAAAAACAAACCTAACCTCCAAGGGTGATCAGGCGTACCCAAATTTCTTTTCAAGGGATAATTCCCCAGTACCGCAAAGAATTAGAAAACAAGAAACCACCAGGCAGAAAACAGTACGTTTTCAGCCTGTCAAACCATACCAATTATGAAAATAACCCGGTACTAAGATGTTATATATGTAATCGTGTCGGAAATATCGCGAAAGTGCCGCTTTAAAAATAGAGATATAGCAGCATCATTTGGTGGCGGCACCGCCAGAAATACAAGACATTATGGCAATCATTTGTTCGGGAGAACAAATCTTAGTACCAGGGGCGCACAAAGGTACACTCAGGATACAATATTCCCACAATACCCTCAAACCAGCCCACCAGCACTTCATAACCCATACCGACAAAACTCGTATAATTTTCCCCCTAGTAGACAAAATAATTATAGGCCGACGGGAAACGCAAATTTTTCAAACCGACGGCAAATAGCTAATTGGCCCATGGGAAATGAAAATTTCTCGAGCCAACGGCATGTACAGCCAGCGCCAACGACCGGCACCAACGCGAGAAATATAAACTATCGCAGTAATACATGGCATAGGCAGACAAATGTGAATCAGGTAGATACGCCTATGGAACCTCACGTGTCCGAACCCCTATTGCAGGCACCTGCGTATGAAATAAAGTCCCAGTGAAGCGCGTTAGGCCCCTCAGAAGAATGAATTGAACTCAGAAGGGGCCTCAAATATTTTCCAGATTCAAATCTGTAGTAGTGCCGTCCTTCAGTGATAATAATAATAATAAGTTACCTAAATTCAATAATTTCTGTGTGACAAATGTCTACTTTAAAGCATTAGCTGACAGTGGTGCAACGGTTAACATTATAAACTCAGGTGCATTAAGTATGTTTCCCCTGCATGTTAAGCGACAGAAAAACGTTAATAATCCAAATTTAACTAGTATAACAGGGCATAAATTAGATGCAAATTCTTCGATTCGCTTTAACGAGAAAAGGGATAATAGGATAATACAATTTTCACGAAAAATTTTATAATATTCAACAATTTTCCGTGTGAAGCAATCATAGTCAAAAATTTCTTAAGGTCAAATAAGATATTGTTAGACGTAGCGAATAAAAGGCTTTTCTAACCGGCTAAGCCAGGAAAAGGAACCTCTACCTTATCGACTGTTAACCGAGATTACGAAAAAAATGTAACAGTAAATAAAATTTCCGGCGGTACAATGTCACAATCATTCGAACCCTAAGTCTCGTTACACAGAGGATGTAGCATAACAAGAAATCCATTTTCTTATTCCGAGTGATATCGGAAAAGTGAAGTAAATTTAGATAATAAGTGGGATGAATCTGCAAAAATAAAAATGGGAGATATGCAACAGTATAGGTCAAAAGAAATCAAGGAAATAGTGGAATTGTGGAAAAAAGTAGGGAACACCAATGCAGTCCAGGCGCAGCCAATGTTATTGTCGGATAGCGCCAGTCTAAACTTAATAGACAATAAAAATAAAGAAAAGTATTATGGATTCGCTATACTGAAACAAAAATTCCTCCCAGGACAATGCAAAGGATCCAAATATCACAAATGATTGAACCGGTGGATAACAAATCCGAAATATGGTTTGCCATCCCGTCAAACGAAATTCCTTAAAATTTTTGAAGTGAAGAACAAATTATATCTTACGACAAAGGAGAAGGTTTTATTTGGGTGACTAATAACCATGAAAATGACACTCTTACAATAAAAAAAGGGACATGTCTAGTACAAATCCAGATTGTTTCGGAAAATGACTTAAATAGGTGGGAAAATTCCAAAAGAAATCTAGTTAACGGCATTAAAACCTCAATCAACAAATACTCCCTAACCAAATTTCAATTTTTAAACAAATTTAATATGGATCATATTACTGACCTGGAATTCAAGAAAAAATTATGTGAACTAGTATGGAATTTTAAAGATGTGTTTTCCGCATCTTAAGATGACATAGGACTTATATCTTTTTATAAACATTCACTTTTAACAATCGGCAACCTCGTTACGAAACATCAATATCATATACCATAAAAGCACAAAAAATAGCTAAAAAATCATATAAATGAATTAGAAAAGAAGGAGATTATATGCCCCAGTATAAGTTCGTAGTCCACACCAGTGATCTAATTCCCAAAAAAGAATGGTGACCTGAGGCTTGTAGCCGATCATAGAGCTCTTAACAAGCTAATCGTGAGGAATAAATTTCCCTTACCAAGAATAGACAACAGCCTTGACTCCATTTCAATCAGGAACAAAATTTTTAATTCTTTGGACCTTAATAAAGGCTACCATCAAGTGAAGATAGCCGAAAAAGATGTCCATAAAACTTCGTGTTGTGCGACCGAATGTGGTTCTTACGAGAACCTAAGAGTACCATTTGGATTTCAGATAAGTTCAAGCGTGTTATGTAGACCCTTATTGCATTTAATAAGAGGATTAAAGAAGATCATTCATTTTTTTGATGATATAATATGTGTGAGTGAAGACGCTGAACAACACTTAGCAACGATAGCTGAGTTATTCGATAAATTCAGACACGTCAATTTAAAATGCCGGCCCGAAAAAGTTAATTTATTTCAACTGAAAATTAAATTTTTAGGAGTAGTAGTAACATAAGGAGATATCCCCTGACACAGATAAAATGAAATGTGTCCAAAAGCTCAAACCCCCTAGAATTATGAAAGAAGTAAGATGAATTTTAAGCCTTACTGACTACTTTAGAAAATTTGTGTAAAATTGAGCCCATAGTGCAAAACCCCTCACGAACTTTACTAAAGGGAACTCCCAAAATGTTACCTGGTCCCAGGAAGCCCAAACTTCCTTAGACCGTCTCAAAAAGACACTCACTTCAGATCCCATATTGTCGTTACCTGATTTCGAGAACGGGCAGTTTGTAACTACAACTGATGCCAGGTCAAAGGGCATCGGCACTATACTTTCGCAAATAATTACTGTAAAAAGCCACAATCGTCTAGAGGGTACGCCTGAACAAAATTTAGTAGAAAAAGTCATAGGTTATTCAAACATAACCTAAACAAAAGACGAAAGTAATTACTCTGCCACTAATTACTATCTATAATTCACCGCTTTTATAAATTTAGACACTATTTGATGTGTAGATAATTTAAACTAGGTTCAGACCATAACAGCATGTAGTACCTGCGCACATTGAAAAATCCCACAGGACTTCTAGTTAGATCGATTATAAAAATCCAAGATCTAGATTATAAATTTGAATATTTAAAAGGCAAACAAAATGCAGCTTGTGATTTTTTGAGCAGGTTTCCGGAAAATGTGTCGTCAGAAGTCGAACAGAATGAAGTCAATACTATTAAGACTAAGAGTAAATGTAAGAAAAACAAAGCTAAGGACCCAATAAAAGAAAATAAGGTTAATTATTGTCCAATGTCTATAGAAAATATAAAAAGAAATAAAAAAAAAGATGAGATGTGATTAGCACTTATTAATTATTTTGTGAATGATAAAATATTACCAGATAGACCCAAAACTCTTAGGCAATAAATAGATAACTTTACAATGGTTTTGATAAAGAAATATTATGCAGAATCGTGACTGCTGATGGAAACAGATACAAAATTTCCTTTATACCTATGTTACCCCAAAACCTAGTAACACATGCTTTTGAACATTTTCATTTGGACATAAGTGGAGACTCAATGGTAACGAAAAATTTCCATAAATTAAAGCAATATTTTTACATACCATCGGCATTAACAAAACAAAGAATTTGTCAGTACATGCTAAGCGTGTAACTTAAAGAAAAATCCCCAAGCATACCCTAATCCTCCAACGGGAAGAGTTCTGGTAGCGAGATTCCCCTTCGATATTATCTCTTTTTATTTATATTAAACCAGTGGAGGTCTACCTATTTCTAACAGAGGCCAAACTTGTGTTCTGTCAGTCATTGATCCCTTTTCTGAATTTACTTGAGCAAAAAATTTACAGAATCAAGGCGCTTATGCCACGAGTAAGGCAATGGAAAAATAATTTTTAAAATTTGGCATCCCACACAAGGTCATAAATGACAACGGGAGAAATTTTGTTTCAAAAGTAACAAAAGACCTAATGAGTTTTCTTAATATAGAAAAATTAGTAACATCTCCTTATCATCCACAAGCTAATGGAAAAATAGATAATAGTCATAAAATTTTTTTGAATGTATTAAGTATTTATACAAAGTACAACAGGACTGATTGGGACCAATTCTTACCTTATATAACTAATATAATCAACACTGTCTATTCAGAAAAAACTAAATACAACCCTTTTTGCTTACTTTTTTGTCGCAATTTTAGAATCCCATATGATGAAATTATCGAATTCAGGCAATATTACAATACCTCAGAAGATTATAAACAAGAATTCATAAATAGAATGAGAAAAATGTATAAAATAGTAAGACAAGATTTTAAAATACGTAAAATAATTCAAGAAGTAAGAAACCTACCCAAAGTCAAGGAAAACATAGATTTTAAGATAGGGACTGCGTTTACCTAAGAAATGAAGCAGACAGAAGGCAAAAAACTATCTAATAAATTTTCCGGACCATAAAAAATAGTCAAAAAGTAAGATAACGATTTTAAATTTAAAATAGCAAACCCTGATAATGGAAGAACTTATAAGGCACATTTTAGCCGAATAAAAAGAGCCAACGTCCTGGAAAAATTGGTTTTGCGTTCCTCATCTCCTGAGTTCTCAGACGCAGAAGAAGAGACTCTTAAATCAAGATTTTCAGATATAAAATCCTTTAACTTCAAGCAAGATTACTTTGAAAACGAGTGATGAAGAAAACTTTGAAGAAGTCCTAGCTATGAAAAACCTGGTTATTCCCACAAGGAAATCCCTAGTACCCATGAGAATAAAAACACTACAGATTTAAAAACATTCATCGTTGGAGAGTTCAAAAGAACTAGATTTATCCGATATAACCTAGAACATACTTTTTTCCTGAGGGACTTTTGTACCTTAGTCCCCCCATAAGATTTCCAAACGATATGGTTTCCCCAGAAGCACAAATAGAAATACCCCTGTCACTAAAGAGGACCTTGACCAGTGCGGTATAAACTGCCGATACTCTTGTAAAAAAACTACTCTTAAAGATCCAATTGAAACAAATCTACGAGAAGCGATGGATTTAATAAATCTACCCATAAAAAACTTGCCTTGGACTTAAGCCCCCCAGGACGTCCAGGAAGGACATTATAATGATAGAGCCATATCCAAGATCAAGCCCAAACAGTGGACTTCATGGTGGGAAAAACTAGTGCAGAACCTGCCCCATCCTCCCTAGGAAATGGCATTTACACAATGGAGAAATCCCGCAAAAACTTTTATTCCTCCCAGAGTTTTTCATGAGAGTGTCATATCTCCCGAGCTGAAAACGGAAGGTGAAGAATTAGGGAGTAAACCATGTACATCCAGAAGAGTAGAACTTAATAAAAAAAGGGGAGATGATGCCTCCGGGACCCGAAGCGCCACTTCTCAGATTTCTAAGTTGTAATAATCAAAATCTGGTTCCGAAGAATCCGATAGCGAATCAGACCATATGGTTAATAAAGAAATAGGAAAATCAAAACCAACTTCAGCGGCTGAAGACGCAAAACAAAAAAAAATAAACGTCAAATAATTTTTTTAAAAAAAAAAAAAAAAAATTTAAATAATATACGTCGAAAACCAAAAATAGAAAACACACCCTGAACCCGACCAAAACGGCACTATGCAGTCAGGTAGACAAGTTAAGAAACCTGACAGATCGAAATATCCCTAATTAATCTAAAGTCAAATGTTCTTGTCGTGGGGAGGTTATATCCACAACCATCGACTAGTATTCCTCTCTTATTAGTAGATGGAGGCGGATTTTTAATCCCCTATGAAAATCAACTTGTGAACCACCAGAATAAATTCAAAATCAACCAAGCAAATATCAGTGAATACAAAATTCTATAAGTGGTGTCAAAGCACAGTTGATAAATGAAAAAAGTCCAATTCGATATGTTCGTGGTGGGCCGTTGGTAAAATTTTGTTTTTTTTATTTATTTTTGGAAATTTCTGCCTAGGGGTTAGCGGCCTTCCACTACTCGACTATACCCCACAAAAGTGAATAAATTAATAAATAACCCCCAATTATACCCAGCTATTGAATTTGATAGAAATTTTACACCACGGGGAGTTCGTGTTTCATCGCCCCAGAGGACAGTGTTTCATCCAGTTCGTAGTAAAAACGATTCCTATGTTCCTCTGCGAAAATCAACTATGTTTCTACAAGATGATCCACGGAAACCATCCCCTACTCAGTATTAAGTTTTGTATTCAAATCTAAAGAGATGGACAACGTGGTGTGGGAAGTCTGGGGAGAGCTCGTCCACAAACAGCGTTTGGTTTGCTGGGGGCATGATCGTCCCCATATTTTATATGAGAAAATCGACCCATGTCCTAACCTAGATTGATATTATCCAAAACAAGAAATTACCAATATAAAAGAGTCTAATTACGGACTGAACATTTCCAGATCATGGCAACAGAATCAAGGCCTATCCGTAAGGCGATAATAGATACAGAGCTTATTAAAAAAATAAATGCGAAGGAGAGCATTATACTATTCGGCAGCCCTGGTAGTCGAGGACGAACCAGGAAGTCAGGTTTATGAGAAAGAATGGGATTTAACCTACAACCTTAAAGAGTATGCACATCACACTTATAATTACGATTTAGCACTCGCAAACAACCCCAAATATCGTCCAGCTAGAGTGAACGTTAAAACAAGATATAGGAGAAAAAGTGCAAGGCAACTTGGTTGTTTGCAGTTATTAATAAGACGTTTACAAAAGAATCTCAGTATTAAATATTTCTATTCTAAAGGACCTACTCAAACAGACCTCTTACTCCTTGATAAATGTAGAGCTCCAAAAATTTGTTATAATTTAGAGAAAAATCCTCAATGTGTTAAGTATGAAGGCATACATCATCCCCTAACAGAAATTCAATATTATAAACAATTCTTATTTGACCCGGAACCTAAGGAATACAAATCTATTGGTAATAAATCATTTCTGAGACGCATTAAAACACATCAAATAAAAAGAGACACCTATAAAGATATTGAAAATAAAATCAAAATAAGATTCCAAACTTTAAATCTAACAAAAAAAACAAAATCAAAATCAGTATAATCATCGTGTAAACCTCAATGTAACAAGTTATCGTAGCTTCACCCAAAATGAATCATTCGCTAACATTAAAAGCACCCGTTTCTAGATACTCGCTGACTTCTGACGATCGCGCGCGCCTACAGTTTTCACTGGACCAGTATCAATTGGAACTAACAAAAAAAACCGGCAACAAATCAGAAAAGGGATACACGATTGACTGTTGCTAACCACTTAGGTAGATAATTAATTAATTAATAGCATGAAAAAATTTCCTAGCTGTCTGCCATTAAATAAACCAAATTTAGTGTCAGGAACATTATCTTATATTTATCCACAGTGTTTAGAGTATAAAAAATGTCACAGTGTGAATAACTTAAATAAACTATTGAGCGAATATGTCTTAATAAAAGTAGTAAAAGAGCTAGACTTTGCCACATTACATTTCCTCCTAATGTGACCTAGAAGTTCCCTAGAAGACAGAGTAATCTCAAGAATAATTGCAAATTTAGTATATTATAACTTCATTACGCGGGTAAGGCCCACAACAGTAGAAAGGACCAGACTGGCGGCTACCATGACATTCAGAACTCTCTTGCATAAAATCTCAATGTCCAAATATCCCTTAACTGCTGAATTTATCGCAAAAAATCTATTGCAAATTAAAGATGAAAATGGTATCACAACAATATGACCCCTTAGATTCATTACATTTCTAATAGATTGAGTGTACAACTCACTAGGTGGAATGGATTTCCTGAAGAATTTGTAAAAATTGCTTGAACTTTGACAGCATACACCCCGAAATAATATCCAACACAATGGAAGTTACCGTACGAAATTATAATGACATAATGGAAATCGCACTAAATTTTTTTGGAGAAGATGAACATTTTGGATCCAAAGTATGTTCCAATTTTGATATTATTGTACGTGAACAAAAATGTTGTAATGCATCACATATACAATTAATTTTTAGATTAGTAAAAGTTATAAATAATCCACTTTCCCAAGCCAAACAATGTCGTAAAGTAATTCGTAAGAATATGCAAAAGAAATGTACATCGAATAGGTTGATAAACCTAGAACTCCCGAATGATCTGTTGGTCTATTTGATACCCATAGAAACAAATTAAAATAATGAAAACAACATAGTATTCGAATTGAAATTCCTAAGCACAAATGTGTTATCATGGGAGGTTCATCGCCTTAATATCATGCTAGCACGATTAGAAACACGCAATGCACTACCGAAAGATACGGCAATCTTGAAATTGAATATAGATGAACATGGAAGGAATCATATATACAAATAGGATTAAGGTGCTCTTACGATAATACATATCGTAACCCCCCCTTTTTTAAAGTTTTCTCTCTTGAAAGTATATATATATATATATATTATAAATATAATAAATCAAGTGATTCAATGAACTAGTGTAGATTCAATGAACTAGTGTCGATTCAATGCCAAGTTAAACCATACACTTACCTCAATGCTCTCATGTAAGAAAATCATTTTTTCATTAGTGCAGAACTTAATAATTCTGGTTGTAATAACGCCAATAATGTTATTAAAAGATTGATAATAAAAATAGGTTACCAGTGTATTTATATATATATGTTACTTGCATACTTATTTATGTGTTGCTTACTAAATATAATGGAAAAGAATACGATGCTCGGCAATCATTAACTAAACCTTTAAGGTATATCTCAACCAGTCATAATTGCATATAATAAACAGAGTAAAGCTGGAATCTCCATGACCATTCCAATCCTGAAATATTGTTTAGCCTATAATCAAAAAGTATACAATACAATAATCAATCAGTTTTGTTTGGCCACAGAATTAAACGGTTAAATTGATATAAATTATTACAACAAGGTAACCTAAGTTAAACGTAAAAACACCTTAGCGCTTAAAAAAAAGAAAAAAAGCAAATAAACAAATATCCCAAAAAATATGTAAAATTAATGACAAATTAATTTTAGAAACAAGCAAAAAGATGAGGCTTAGGAAAATGATAATAATCCTCATTGTTCATGCGGCAGCACAATATATTGTGAAACATGGAGTAATATTTAAGCATGGAAACTTACTCTTAGCCAGCCATAACGCATGGAAATCTTCATGAAATTGGATCCAAAACCATTTAAAACCTTATTTCAACAAGTGATAAGACTGGAGAAAACCACGAATAAACTTAAAGAATTGATATATTAATTCCCAAGGTCGGCTAAAGGATTGCTCACTAGTAGAATGATGCCTAGTAAGGACAACAAAAAGTGCCATGTCCCAGTTATCCCCTAACTAAAATCAAAATTCATAATAGATAAATTTGACAAGAACATGAAGGAAAACGATATGGCAATAGAACCCAGTACCAAGGAAGACTAAAAGAAAAGGTCATTGAATAATATTGAACATTTTCCAAGATATTTTAACGCAATGAAACTTATACAAAATCCCTAGCCATTGACTACAAGGGTGGGAAAACTTTATGAGGGAAATTACGCAATGCTAAACTACCGAGCCTATGGACTTTTCTCAAGGAATTATGGCAAAATCCTGCTGAGAAAAATGTTACGAAGCTAATGTTATCCAAACTCACAAAGAAAAAAGACTACAGA
>NC_142805.1:74234888-74319423 GCF_049724085.1 Artemia sp. Qi Xiang Cuo | reverse complement strand
TTTTTATCTTAAAACGTGGTATTTTGAAACTTTATTTTTGCATCTTAATATATTTTTACTCAATTAATAATTAACTAAATTAGAAAGCTTTACCACTTAATTATGTTTTCAAACTCACTTCATTATGCTAACTGTCCATCCAATAATTTGTTTTAAATATTTTTGATGATTAAACATTCATACTGCTCTTATAACTGAAACTTCCTGTGAACTTTGTATCTAGTAATTTTTTTATTGCCAAACATCTTCGCGAAATTCAAAACCGTCTCCCGATTAGCATCGATTTGGCTGAGACTAAAATGCAGTTTTACTTTTTCTGATTTTTCTTTTTGAAGCGGGATTTAAACTTAATTAGGGGAAGTTTTATTTATGTCGGAATTATCTTTAGAAGGAAAGAATTTTATTTTTTGTATTTTAAATATATCACATATTACTCACGGTACATATTACCTTTCCCATTATTTAATGACGTCCCGTCATTAGGACTTGCTTGCCCTTGGGTTTTTGAAATATTCGCGATTTATTTACTATTGGTCCTACGTAATTTTAATTGACATTGTATTATTCTGTACTTTTATATAAGCTTAATCAGGAGTGCTAAAAATTTTTCTCTATTACTTTTCTTATTTTATTATATATCCCTTTCTAAAGTTCATCTACCGGACTAAGATTAACTATGGTAATAGCCTAGCTACTATAATAAATATTTTTTTTCTACATCTAATATTGATGACTTTTACATTTCCAACAAGGTTGGGGCTATTCTACTTTTACTATAAGATTTTTTTTGAAAATTCACCTTTTACAAGTTTTTTTTTAGTTTTGCTAACTATAGGATAATTATACTTCCTATCTACGCTAAATTAATTGGGAAATACATTGATTTTACACTAACTCTATCTAAGTAAATAGGAATACATTGATATATATATATATGAACGATTTAAAATTTTCACTACATTCACTGGTAATCATTGAAACACTTTCACTGGGTTTGTTCGTTATATAATTCTGATAATAAGTTATCGAAGTTGTTTTTCAAAACTATTTTTTGTATCAAAACTATTAAAATCTGACATGTGTTAATTCACATCTATTTCACCACCTACGTGTCTCTTAGCGTACTCAATCCTTCTGTTGTAAATTATGGTCCTTCGCTCCTTTCGTCTTGGGAAAAATTTTTAAAACACTTACAATATAGTTTCTTCACAGATCAGTTCGAACATGGTTATGTTCATCTTGGACGAAACGCTTTCTCTAATTGTCAAACGGGAAATGATACTCCCAGGTACAGGTGTGTGGAATTTTGATATCAGAGTTCATTCTCACCTGCTGTTTTTGGATAGTTCATAAGGTGCCTTATCGTTAAGGGGTTGAAAACTGGACTGTTGGAACTTGATCTATTATCAACGCAGTCTGGATTGGGTTGATTTTCTTCTTAGCATATCGTTCTTGGGATATTTTAAAGTACATAGAGAATGTATTTCTCGTATAAAATTGTTTGTTTGTGCACTTAGAGATTATAGTTCTCTTATGAAATTGTTCGTGCATGGCTTGCATCTATTAGCTTTTGCGGTGATTCCTTGGTTAATCACAGGGGAATTGATGTTTGGATTTGGACTGGGTCGACATCAAACTTTAGTGACTCCTTCAACATATTGTATTTATCTTGTGGGAGGAGTATATTGTCACTGAGGGGTTAGTCACTGGGGTTAATTTTGGTTTCTGTAATTCAATGTTTGGTTTCCAGGTCCATTTTTCAGAAATTATCTCGTAACATTTATGGGATAACAGAGATAGGAACTTTTCGGATTTGGTAGAGGTGATAGGATGGATTCCGAGAAATGGTCGAAAGGGATTCGACGCCTGAATCTGCGACACAAATAATATTTGGGTTCATTAAATATCATAACTATACAGTCATGTGGTACATGGGTCCATAAGGATTATCAAGGGTGATATTTATGTACTTATATCTTGTACTGGTCGATGGGGTTCTCAGGATTTATGTGTTTATATAGTTCGATAATACACTGGATACTGATATTCAAATATAGTGTTACCTGATACGTAGTATGGTTTGTGGTCGAGGAAACAACGATCAAAAAGGTAACTGTAATCTTCGTAAATGAAGCTAAGACGAAAATTGCCTGGAGTCTATGGTGAGTACTCTTCGTTGGTTTAGGTATGATGAAAATAGATGCTACTAGGTTGTATCTGCACTGGACAACGTATTGTAATGATCGATTTCCAATATGTCATTCCACTTCCTGTAATAAAAATAACGAGGCAGAATCACACGTTCTTTAAAATCAAGTAGTCTTAATACATAATAAACAATGCGATTAGGTGCATTTTAGGGTGAATGTTACCCTACAAGACAATATTAAATAGATACACTAATATTACTACATGAATATTGATTTTAATAAAACGACATTATTATCATGTTGGTTTCAGATACATAGAATTCCCATTGGGAAATCTAAAACACAAAAATTCATTCTAAGTTTTTATATAATAACGACAATGTAAGGGATTAATTCTTTAAACTTTAAGCAAGGTCTCTTATTATGCTTATTAGTATACATTTGATTCTACGTTAGATTTAAAATAACCCTTTAATATAAGTTACACTACGTCATTTAGTTTGAGGTCTCAGTTTACAACATATTTCTTGCCTTCATTGTTCACGCACGTCCGTGCTGTTTAAGAAATGCATGTTGCAGAGTCGTAACCGCACGGTTTTACGTAAACGACACTTACAATGAGGGAACAAGACATGGCAAGGACGAGTGGAGACCTCTGTACCCACTCGTTTTCTAAGGTCTTCCCTTTTTCTTGGCTTAGAAGTTCTCATGGGGTTCCGGGTTTAACTTCTACATTTCAGTCTTTTCCCCTTGTTATTTCGTCGGGTTTAGCCGCTTTAGTCTCAGAATTTTTCTATAGTTAAAGTTCAGTAAGAGCTCCATGATCACAGAAGTCGCAAATACGAAACATACAGTCAGTAGTGTGTGTAACCAAAAATTGATTGAGAATAGTCCGTATCTATTACCTACGAAGGTTGTTTTTTTATCATTATATGTAAATAGGGGAATCTGGGAGTCTAATGCTTCTCTTATTTTTTTAAGCCTTAATGTCCCTTTAATCTTTTCTATTTTGGACCATATCGAGGTTTTTATTTCCTCACTTTCTATATTGGGAATAGCGTACGACAGGTTAATTGCCTTGAAATTGATTATTTTGGTACTTATTATACTTGTGCTCGTGGTAATTAACAGCGTTCGAACAGTTGACTCTTTAGTTACAAGTCGACATCCTTGTTTTATGGTTATCGTACCCACATCTTGTAACAGTAATTCTGTCTTGTAACTTGGATCTATTCTTTCTGTATTATTATAACAAGACAAAGTTCCAACAGTTTCTCTCGGAACAGAAAATAACCAAAGATCATTTCTAAGGTGTATGAATATTTCTCGTTTAGTACTTCCTATCAAGGCTTCGCACGAATCAGGTATTTCTTCATGTTGTGTGTCTTTTAAGAATATATCTAATATACAAGATCCAGATTTGAAATTATAAATAGGTAACATAAGCTGGCATACTAGGTTTTTGAATAATACGCACTTTTTTTTAATTTAATATGCTGAAAAAAATTTTTCTTTAGCATTTTTATAGTTTTATGATTTTTTCTTGTGAGCTAAAAATTTTTAAAATCATTATTCCTTTCTGATGCCTATCCATAAAATTTTTTTTTGGTATTTTTAAGGGTATTTTAATCTGTCCGGTTTCTTAACCGTTCTACCTGACTGTGTCGTTACTTTTTCTTCTGTTTCTTGCGGTTTTTTCTTTTTAGGTTTTGATAGCAATATAAGATCAAATTTTTCGTATTGTTTTTTCAAAAATTCTTGCCCTTTTAATTTTGTTTCTTTCACGTGTGCGGCCGCTGAAGTTGGTTTTAATTTCCCTATTTCTTTAACTACTATATGGTCTTATGCGCCGTCAAACTGTTCGGAACTGGTTTTTAATTATTCCACATTAGAACTTTTGGAAGTGGCACTTTGCATTTTTGAGGTATCGCCTGCATTTTCTTCGAAAAGTTCTGCTCATCTGGAAGTAGAAGGTTTGCTCTCTAAGTCATTGCTTTGAGTTTTCAACTTGGGAGATTTGAGAGATTCTTGAGAACTCTTGAGAACTCTTGCCATGTCTTCAGGGGGATGGGGCATTCTTTGCACTAGTGTTTCCCTCCATGAAGTCCATTGTTTTGGCTTGACCTTGGACACAGTTATATCATGATATTGTCCTTGCTGGTCATCCTTGGGAGTTTTATTCTTAGGCAATGTACTTTGACTCTTTTTTATTAGGAAATTTATTAAATCCATAGTATCTCGCAGATTTATTTTAATTGAATCTTTGGGAGAAGTTTTCTTGACGATAATACCCGGAGTTTCTACAGCTCTGTTGGTGTTGCAGGGGAAACCATATTGTCTGGAAATCTTTTGGGGGAATAAGGGGTCGAAATTCTATCAGGGACAAACAGGGAAATATCAGGATATCGTATAATCTAGTTCTCCTGCGCTCTCCGATGATGAACTTTTTGGACCTTGTGGCGTTTTTATTCTCACTGGTATTAGGGATTTTCTTTTAGGAATAACTAGATTTTTCATAGCTAAAAATTCTTCAAAGTTTTCCTCATCACTCATTTTCAAAATAATCATGTTTGAAATTAAAGGGTTTTAGTTCTGCCAATCTTGATTTAGGGGGGCTGGTTTTCTGCGTCTGACGAATCGGTAGACGAAGGACGCGATACCCATCTTTCTGGAAATTTTGCTCTTTTTATTCGGCTAATATGTGCCTTGTAAGCTCTTCCACTATCGGGGTTCATCATTTTAAAAGTATAATTGTTATCGTACTTTTTGATAATTTTGTATGGCCCGGAATATTTGTTTGAAATTTCTTGCCTTCTATGTTTCCCTCATTCTTTATGTAAAAGCAATCTCCTATCTTAAAATATATATTCCCCTTGAATTTGGGTTGGTTTCTTAGCTCTTGGTTTATTTTACATGTTTCCAACTCTTGCCTAACTATTTTATAAGTTTTCCTCATCCTATTTATGAATTCTTGTTTGTAATCCTCCGTGTTGTTGTGATATTGCCGGGACTCAATAATCTCGTCATAGGGGATTCTAAAATTGCGACCAAAAAGTAAATAAAAGAGTTGTCTTTGGTTGTTTCTGAATAAGCAGTATTGATTATGTTAGTTAAATAAGGTAAGAATTAATCCCAATCGTTCCTGTTGTCTTTTGTATAAATGCTTAATACGTTCGAAAATATTTTATGCCAATTTTCTATTTTACCATTAGCTTGTGGGAAATATGGGGATGTCACCAATTTCTCTATGTTAAGAAAACTCATTAAGTCTTTTGTTACTTTTGAAACAAAATTGTTTCCGTTGTCACTTATAACCTTATTTGGGATGCCAAATTTTAAAAATAATTTCACTAACGCCTTACTCGTAGCGTAAGCGCCTTGATTTTTTAATGCTTTTGCAAAAGTAAATCCGGAAAAGTGATGATATAACTGAAAGAATACAAGTATGGCCTCTGTTGGAAACAAATAAGCCTCCACTGGTTCCATATAAATCAACTGAGACAATATCAAAGGGGAATCTCGCTACCGGCACTCTACCCATTGGAGGATTAGGATAAGCTTGGTGTTTTTTTCTTAAGTTCCACGCTTCGCATGTACTTACCAATTCCTTAAGTTTTGTTACGCCCGACGGCACGTAAAAATATTGTTTGAATTTATGGAAAGTTTTCGTTACTCTTAAATATCCGCCTATGTCTGATTGAAAATATTCGAATGCAGGTGTTATTAGGTTTTGGGGTAATACAGGTATTATTGAAATATGGTTTCTATTTGCCTCAGCAGTCGCAATTCTGCATAGTATTTCTTCATCAAGATCATAGTAAAAATTATCTATCTCTTTTCTTAGATTTTTGAATTTATCTGGTAACGTATCATCATTCACAAAATAATTAATAAGTGCTACACACATTTTGTCCTTTTTTTGCTTTTTTTTTATATTTTCTAAAGACACGGGACAATAGTTACCTTTATTTTCTTTTATTGTGTCTTTGATTTTCTTTTTCTTAGATTCATGTTTGCTCTTAGTATTGATAGCAATAACTTCATTTTCCTCGGTGTCTTACGGCATATTTTTTTAGGAATCTACTCAAAAAGTCACAAGCTGCATTTTGTTTACCCTTTAAATATACAAATTCGTAATCTAGGTCTTGGATTTTCATAATCCATCTAGCTAGAATTCCCATGGGGTTTTTAAATGTGCGCAGGTACTGCAAGCTTTTATGGTCTGATCGTGTCTAATTTAGTGTCTAAATTTGTCCAAGTGGTGAATTATAGATAATAATTCTAAGTTTGTGGCGGAATAACTACTTTCGCCTTTTGATAAAGTTCTACTCGAATAGAATATAACTTTTCATATATTTTTTTTATTAGAAGTTCTTTGTGATAGATCAGGGTTACCAACGGGAATTATTTGCGAAATACTATCACCATTGCCTCTCGAGTTATCATTGGTTTTGATCACGAATTGTCCGTTTTGAAAATCAGTGATAATATTGGTTCATAAGTGAGTGCCTTTTTGAGACAGTCTAGGGATGCTTGAGCTTCCTGGGACCAGGTAACATTTTGGGAGTTCCCTTTAGTTAATTCCGTGAGGTGTTTCGCAATTTGGGCGTAATTACGCACGAATTTTCTGAAGTAGCCAGTAAGACCTAAAATTCCTCTTAATTCTTTCATAGTTCTAGAGGGTTTGAGGTTTTCAACACATTTTATTTTGTCTGGGTCTGGAGATATCTCTCCTTGCGTCACCACTACTCCTAAAAATTTAATTTTAGGTTGAAATAAATTTACTTTTTCAGGCCGGCATTTTAAATTGCCCTCTTTAAATTTCTCGAACACATATGCTAATGTTGCTAAGTGTTGTTCAGCGTTTTCTCCCACGCATATGACATCATCAACAGAATGAATGATATTCTTTAATCCTCTTAATAGATGTAATAAGGGTCTACATAGCGCGCTTGAACTTGTCTTAAGTCCAAAAGGTACTCTTAAGTATTCGCAGGAACCACATTCAGTTGTAGAAAATGCAGTTTTATGGACATCTTTTTCGGCTATTTTCACTTGGTGGTAACCTTGGGTAAGATCCAAAAAAGTAAAAATTTTGTTTTTGCTTGAGATAGAGTCAAGGATTTCATCTATTCTTGGTAAAAGAAATTTATCACTAACTACTTGTTTGTTAAGGGCTCTATAATCTACAACAAGTCTAAGGTCACCATTCTTTTTTGGTACCAAGACCACTGGTGCAGAATACGGGCTCATACTGGGGCGTATCATTTCATTTTTTCTAATTCATGAATTTTATTTTTTAACCACTCTGTGCTTATACGGCACACGATATGGCTGTTTTGCGACAGGATTACCGGTCGTCAGAATTGAATGTTCACAAAACGGTATCAGTCCGATGTCATCTTCAGATGCGGAAAATACATCTTTAAAATTCTATAGTAATTCGCATAATTTTTTCTTAAGATCTAAGTCCGTAATATTATCCATATTAAATTTATTTAAGAATTGTGATTTAGTTAGAGGGTATTTGTTAATAGAGGTTTTAATGCCGTTTATTAGGTTTCTTTTGGTATTGTCCCAACTATCAAAATCATTCTTCGAGATAACTTGGATTTGAACTAAACACGTCCCCATTTTTATTGTAATTGTATCATTTTTGTGGTTATTAGTTACCCAAATATAACTTTCTCCTTTGTCGTAAGAGATAATCTGTTCTTCGCATAACAGATTTTCAGGAATTTCATTCGATGGGATCGCAAGCCATATTTCAGATTTGCTATCTACTGGTTCAATCATCTGTGATATTTGAATTCTTTGCATTGTTTTGGGAGGGACTTTTGTTTTCCGTATTGCGAATCCATAATATTTTTCTTTATTTTCATTGTCTATTAAATTTAAACTGGCGCTATCCGCCAATGACATTGGCTACGCCTAAACCGCATTGGGGTTCCCTACTTTTTTCCATAATTCCACTATTTCCTTGATTTGATTCGACCTATATTGTCGCATATCTCCTATTTTTATTTTTGCAGATTCAATCCACTTATTATTTAAATTTACTTCATCTCTGCAATGTTTCGCAGAATAATTAAACAAATTTCTGATTATGCCATGTCCTGTTTGTAGCGAGACATGAGGTTCAAAAGATTGCGACATTATACCGCCAGAAATTTTATTTACTGTTACATTCTCTTCGTAACCTCTGTTACAATTTCTTAAGGTAGAAATTCCTTCCCCTACCTTAGCCGGGTAGAAAAGCCTTTCGTACGCTACGTCTAATAATACCTTATTTGACCTTAAAAAATTTGCACCGATAATGGCTTCATACGGGAAATTTTCGCATATTATAAAGTTTGTCGGAAAAATTCTATTATCCCTTTCTACGTCTAGGTGAATTGAACCTTTTGCATCCAATTTATGCCCTGTCACGCTGGTTAAATTGGGATTATTAAAATTTCTTTGTCGCCTAATATGCGGAGGCAACATATTAAATACGCATGAGTTTATGATATTCGCCGTGGCACCAGAGTCAATTATAGCCTTAAAGTAAACATTTGCCACACAAAAATCATTAAATATAAGTAACTTATTATTACTATCACTAAAGGACGGTACTACTATTGGGTTGGACCTATAAAATATTCTAGGCCCCTTCTGGGTCCAATTTATTCTTCTGAGGGGCCTGAAACGTTTCCCTGCGGATTTATTTCATACGTTGGTGTCTGCATTAGAGATTTGGATATATTCATGGAATCTCTAGCTAATTCATTTACATTTGTTGTCGATTTTGCCATGTATTATTACGATAGTTTGGATTTCTTGCGCCATTGCCGGTTGCTGGTGTCAACTGCAAATGCCGTTGGCTTTAAAAATTTTCATTTCCCGTCGGCCAATTAACGGCAGGTACATTTGGCTTTAGAAAGTGGCCATTTGACCACTCGATCGCGTTATCACACCCTGGGACAGGGTATACTGTAAATAGGGTAGCACCAAACCCCATATAGCATTATAATTTGGGGCCGGGGCTTTCCCTCCAATAAGTGGTGACACCCGTATATTACCACGCCAGTGGCGTTGTGGCCTACCAGTATAACACTGGTGGCAAAACACCACGAACATTGGTGCCAGCGGTAGCTAGCACTACGAACAGCTACCTAAACCATATCTTAAGATCCATTGATTATGTCATCTATGAAAAAAATGAAAAATTAAAGGAGAAAACAAAAATTATATACCTGTGGATAGAAGGTGTCGAGCACAAAGAATAGGCCACTTTTAGACCTCACAACCAAGTGTGTCTCTGTTCTCGGCACATCCAATGTAAGATAAAATGCCTTCCACAAGGTTATCACCAGGTTGGTGTTCACCATGGTCAACCTAGCTTCCCTTCTGGAGGCAGTCCTAACCCTGGGAAAGCATTTACACAACCGGCAAGCAATAACACTACGGCAGTCTTTCAAAATTGTAAATTGCATTTGCAATAGAATATATGGATGACAACAGCAGGAGAACAGAAAATTGACTTGCAGTCCATGGGTTCAGAAGGTGGTAAAAGAACTCATAAGCTGAAACAAAGAATTGTCTGAATAACATTTGAGAAAATGTAGTAAAATATCCCAGTATAAAATTCAAATTTCCTGTTTAATAACGACTCAGAATAAAAATTCAAATTAACAAACAAACAAACACAACCATCAGCATAGTCAGAAATAACTAACTGATTATAATTCATCACAGATTTTAGATTCTTATAGATATAGATAGATCAGCCCGCGTTTTGAGAAAAACTGTCTATTTATAAAAAATTGTAAACTGTCATAAATTCAGTAATGGTAACTTTTATTACAGTTCATATTAAAATTAAAACCTAATTGAAATTAAAACCAGTTTATATTAAATTAAAACCAAAAGCCATCTTCATGCTTTTATAAGCATATTACAGCAATACTAGGTTGCTATACTAGATGGTTTATCTCGTAGTAACCTAGGCAATCATAAGAAAGATGATTATGTTTACTAAAAATATCACTATATAAGATTTTCAAGATTTGGTAATTATGTGATACATGTATATATGCGCATTTGGCACATGTTCAATATTCAATATATTTTAAATGTTATTCCATATTCATTTACCTTAGCATTTAATTTTCTATTCTAGGACTACATACGAGGTAGGTTACATGGTTTTATGTGAGGTCTCGATTTACCATATTGAGGTTTTTACTGTTTACGCGTCCATGCTGCTTAAGAAATACGTTCTAGCAGCCGCATGGGTTTACGCAAACAATAAGTATAAATTTGGGACTGGACATGGCATGAATGAGGACCTCTGTTCTCATTCGTTCAATCATGTCCTCCCCTTTTTTTTTGTTTAAGAATTATCAGGGAGTTCCGGGTTTAGGTTTTGCATCTCGCTCGGCTCGATGTGATCTGTCTTTGTTCTTTTTCTACGCGTTATTCTCAAAATTCTTCCGTAATTTAGGTTCAATAACCTTCTTATAGTCATAGAGATCATGGATACTAATCCTACCGTCAGGAGGATATTCCACCAAAAATTTGTTGAGAATAGTCCGTATTTACTTTCTACATACGTCAATCTTTGGTCCTCATTAGTAAACAAGGGAATTTGGGAGTCTAAGGCTTCTCTTATTTTTGTTAGTGGTAAGGTTCCCTTGATATTCTCTACTTTTGACCATATTGTGGCTTTTACTTCTTCATCTTCAACATTAGGAATTGTATACGATAAATTGACTGGTTTGAAGTTGACCACCTTGGGGCTTATTATATTTGTGCTTGTGGTTATCAGTGGTGTTTGTACCGCGGTTTCTTTGGTTACTAACCGACACCCTTGTTTTATGGTTATTGTTCCCACGTCTTGTAATAGTAGTTCAGTTCTGTAAATTAGATTGATTCTTTCAGTGTTATTGTAACATGAAATAGTCCCGACAGTTTCCTTTGTGACAGAAAATAGCCGCAGTTCATTTCTAGGGTGAATGAACATTTTTCGTTTAGTACTGCCTACTAGCGCTTCGCAAGAATTGCAAATTTCTTCTTGTTGAGTTTTTTTTAAGAATATATCTAACATGCAGGATCCAGGTTTTACGTTATAAATAGGCAGGGTTAGTTGACATACTAGGTTTTTGAATGTTACACATTCCTTAAGGTCCTGTGGATTTGCTAAGGTGTATTTCCTTCTATCTTGATCAACTAGCAAGTGTTCCGCTTCGGGGGTGATGGTCATGAACGAATTAGTTCTCCCTATATTGGCTGGAAACTTAGAAATTTTATACAAGTCATATATGGATTGTTGATTTATTAATGAAATTGCCACTACTGCAAATAATTGTTCGTTTATTTCCGCGATGTCAATCTTCAGTTCGGTGTAATGGTTGAACAGGTTTGCTACTTCTGGCTCTGTTGGTTGATGTAGACCGAACGTTAGATGCGTTTTTTTTTCATCTAGCATATTTTTTAGGTTCGAAGGGTCCGCGAGGCCAAATGACAAGGTTCCTCCAGTAAGGACGAATAATGCAAATTTAAATTTTCTCACATCGGTGGCCAAGTTATGTAATGACATTGTCACTATATATAGTGATACCATGGTGAGGATTGAATCGGAAATCACACGATCTACTTTATTTTTTAAATAATTCATTATGTTTAGTCTTTGATATTTTCTTCGAGATTGCCTCGACTTTTGTCTCTCTGATAATTGGCTATACTGTCTTGTATTTTTGGACATTTAAGGTCACGTTCATCTCGTTATTTAGTTATCCTATGCTTTCCCTTAGGATATTTAGGTCTTCTTCAGTCGATAGCCCAAATAAGCGTGAGGCTAATTCTCCTACGATTGGTATTAGACTAGCTGATCTGCGGTATTTGCTCTTTCGAAAAAATACTTCGAAAATTCTTGTGGTGCTTTGCTTTAACTTTTGTATCTCGGTATTAAATGATTCAAATAGTGCTTGCAGTCTTTGTCTATATAATATTAAGAAAGATTGGTGAATCGATACTCTTAGGGCATTTTTCTCATTTAGCTCAGGTAATAGTTCGACGTAGTTTTTGGCTGGTTCGTCTGCCATGGCTAATCTAGCACACGTGTATTTGCCGTCAATTGTCCAGTAGTTCTCGGGTACATATTTTTCTTTCTTTTTATTTTCGGGAATTTTCCTCTTGTTATCCGGATGGCGTCCTTGAACTAATATTGTTTGAGTCTCGGTATGCAATGCTGGGAGTCTTTCCCTAAATTGTACATACATGTTGCTGAAGGAGTTGGTCTTTGTAAATGTTGGTCCTTTGTAACACGACCATTTGATGAACGTCGTTGGTTTCAAATGAGTTATCATAATTGATTTTGCTTGGAACGGTTTATTGAGTGTGATTAATTTTTATTTTGCATTGGATGTGATATCCGTTAATGATGGTTGTATTTCCTCTGTCCTTGCCTCGAGTTTGGGCATAGTTGTCGTGGTATTTTTCTTTCCTTGTGGCTTGTCTATCTTTTCCTGTATTTCTTTTGGAGTTACTTTCTTAGTAACGTTGCTCGTCGTATGGTCTTGCCATAGTTGCTTGAGGTATGTCCATATGCTTGGTAATTCGTTTAGCATGGCGTAATTTCCATCATAGAGTTTATTTTTCTTGGAAGTTGTCAAGAAGGAATCTGTAGTATATCTTGCCGTAGTATATTCGCTTATAGGACCGTCCAAATTACTTAATTCTCTTTTCCTTCTGTTCTCTCTATTGTTAATTCCTAGAGCTTTATCGATTTCTGCCATTTTCTTGTCAAAGTCGTCAACTATGAATTTGGATTTAAGTTTAGGGAGAATGGGAGGTAGGTTTCCTGTATTTTCCTTGTGGTGCATTTCCTTCGTGTTCTGCAAGCTTTTGTCCGATTTTAAGAATTGGAATATAGAGTCCTTTAATTCATTGGTATTCTTTTCTAGTCTCATTACTTGTTGAAATAGGGTTTCAAATGGTTTGGGATCCAGTTTCATAAATATCTTCCAGGCATTGTGGCTTGCAAGTAACGAATTCTCATGTTTGAAGATTATTCCATGTTTTACGATATCTTGGGCTATGGTTTGGGAAATGAAGATTTTTATGACATTTGTTATCCACATCCTTTTTGCTATTTCTTGAATTAATATTTCATTAAAAATAATACATGAAAACTTCTTATGATTGATAATCGAACGAAAACTTCTATTCTTATTATTTGTTCTTTTTTTTTCTTTCAGGGGAGGAAAGAAGGTACTAATTATGATATTATATTTATATTATTTTATGATAATTTTCGGTGCCCACAGAAAACAAGGTAAGGTTAATATTTACTGTCATACCATTGCTTACTTTTCTTATGTTAAATGCTCGGTTGATTAATATATTGGGGGGATATTTATTTTATTTTATTTCACACACAAATTTTCTTATAACGTAAAAGGTGCGTGGGCTAATTTTAATTATTTCGATTGGGAGAGTTTTTTTTATTTCTTGATTACTTTTGATTTTGATTCATAAGTTTTAATTCTTTTAAATATGATTTCTTTTCTTTTGTCTTTATAAGTCACACTTCATAGATTATTCAAATACTGTTGGTAATACTTAATTTCTTGGAGGGGGTCTTGCTTACCAGGGTCTTTGACACAATTTGAATTTCCTTCAATTTTATAAACTAACTTCTGTTTTTTACACTTATCGAGAAGCAGTAAGTCTGTCTGGCAAGGACCTTTAGTTTACCAGTACCGAATTTTGTGTTTTCTTTGTAATTTCCTAATCTCATGTTGAATAAAATGGAGGTACTCCCCCATTCTGCCATTTTATTGGACTCCTAATTTGGCTCTCGCTGGCCGATATTTTAGGGTGTTTACAAAGTTTAGACCGAACTCACAGGATTCTACGTCAAATTTTCTTAAATCATACTTAACGTCCCATTTTTTCGCGAAGACTTCCTCTCCTGATTTATTCACGACGATCATTGCCGACGAGTATATGACATTTTCTTTGGCGTGCTTTATACATATGAACTCCGTATCGATAATTGCTTTGGCCATTGTTCTGAAATGAAAGGTAGTTTCTATTGAATTTTGTCTAGTTATCTTTTTCAAAATTGGTTATAGTCATGGTACACTCTAGGTCGAGGTCAAACTACCTTTTTACCGGATTTTCCTCAATACATCGGGTATTCAATTATTCGACCGTAATTTCAATCATCTAAAGCTCCATATTAACCAATAATGAATAATTACTTTGAGTGGAAAATAAGGTCACTTCAGGTCGAGGTTGAACTACTTTTTCACCGGTGCCACTTTGCACCTGGCTATTTGTGTGTTCGAACATAATTAGATCTCTAAAGCTCCATACTCTAGTTTAACGACTTTGCGGTCGTTTCTAAAGAAATACAAATAAGAATAAAAGTATACATACATTAGAGAAAATATATTTTTTTCAAAGTATTAAAAGTATATTTAGACTCTTGACATCAATGTAATTCATAGTTTTATTTATAAATATTAATACACTACTGATTTTATCATATAACGCACTTCTACATAACAATAGTAATCCCTTTATATAGACATAATCCTTTCAGGTACTATTAGAGGGTTCTTTTATTATTCATTTCAACGAGATTACCTATATAAACAGTTTCTTCCACTAATATTGGGTTTTAATTTCAATATGGGTGCATCATCCGGCAGTGCCGCCTTTGAATTTGGGGATGTAAGCATATCGAGAAGTCGATAATCTTTCCATAACGAAACATTGGAGCTGAGAAATTTGAGTTCAAATAGTATGTTATTTTTTCAGGCTTCAGGTATATTTAAGTACATTTAATACACTAACAATCGGTTTGGGAGGTGCAAGCCCTTTAGTTTGGCCGTTATGTAATTTTTCGCATGTTTTTTCGAACGACTTTTCGGCAGAGCCGAGATAGTGATAGGTGGTAAGTTATTATTTTTAACACTGAAAAACTTAAGTTCACTTGTGATTGGCAACAACATAGTTGCTCACGCACGATTACGTCTATACCAGTGAATATTTTTCTTCCAAAGTTTTTGTCTTTTTTGAAGAAATTTAGTGTTGTTTTATTTATGTCTTTATACTCTCTTGGGATGACTTGAAAAATGGCAGATTTCGTTAAAGAGGTTATTGGGTTCAAATACATTTTATTTACACAGTTGTCATGTAAGGCTTTAAGAAAGCTTTCACCTTTCAACATGTGTCTGTGGTCTGATAGTATGGAGAGAAATTTAATGGGCCAAATTGTAGTTATATTGTTATCGTCTTGATCGTACCAAATATTGTTGGCGATATAATTAGACAGTGAGCTATATTTTGTTGTTGGAATATCTTGTATTAAAACTCGGAAAGCCAGGTTGGCACTTAATCTAGTATGCTCTAGTGTTCTTGTCATTACTCGTGCACTGAAGTTATAATGCACTAAGCTTGATGTTAATTTTAGGATTACTCTTTGTTCCAACCTTGTCTTTTGAGATTTTAGAAGATGATATAGTTTTGGACAGTCTAGACTTTCTACTGTTCTGATAAGTTCCTCTTCTTTTAATGCATTATCAACAATTCCCCATTCTCTCAATGAAACATTGATGTTGCTTAAGCTATGTCTTTTCTTAAGATTCCGTGAGTTTACATTCTCTAGTTCACGATTATTTAATTGTTGATGGCTTGGGCATTTTATCATGTTTTTTTTTCTTTACTTTATTCTATTAGATTTTGGGTTAATATAAGCAACTTACCGTATGGTTGCTTCTTTCGGCGTTTCCCTTAACCAGTGGTTGAAGGTTATTTCATGTACCGCACTCATTTATTTGTTACGCATCGAGGTATAGACGAGAACCGCTCCTATAGGGTAAAACACCATTGCTGCCACAGGTATTCCCACTTACAATCCAAGTTTTAATTGCCATACTTGTTCTTTCAATTGTTCAATTTTTCCATCTGGAAGAAATGTGGCAATATTTGAAGGCGGGCCCTGTGCAACCGGTTGATGGCACGCACCTGTATGTGCGTTTTTTCTGATATATTCTGACAACAGATGAGTTTCTAACCACTTCTTTCTTAATTGTGTTAAGTTCACTCCAAGTCTCAAGCTGGTAGCCCATAAACCGCCCTCTGATCATCGAAGGATCTTGATTTACAGCATTCCAGCTCAATAGTACCTTTCCGTCGGTAAATTCCTTCACAGTCAAATTCATAGGAGCCTCTAGAGGACATATCGAACAGAGCTTCGGGTATATCAATACACTTGCCGTATAAGGCACAAGGATAAAACTGCTCACTGGTAATATAAGTAATGTACAGTACTTCCGTCTATTTATTTCAAATAGGTTCAACATGAGAGAATAATTCTCAAAAATAACTCATAAGCGACGCTTTATCGAATCTAAACTCTTTCTAGGCTCCTCATTAACAAAATAAAAACTCAGATAAAGGCTGGTGCAAGACCGTAATAAGACTACTCCAAAATTGCTAAGTTCTGGCTATCTACTCTTTCCAATTTTCCCGAAGTTACGTCCGGGCTTTACGAACAAGTATTTTTTTCAGATTCTATTGTTTCCACCATTTGTCCTATGTTACTATTGGACCAATCAGCTAGTTGATTTTAATTAATTTTTGAAACGGCTTACGATTCTTTAAAACTTCACTTTGGAATTCTTCCTAGCATGATAAAATTTTTTATTTGATACATAGTTTCACATTTTATTTCAAGCAAATATTTTTTGAAGCTTTACCGTGTAATTTATACAATTTTTGAATTATTTTATGCAAATTTCATACCGAAAATTTTGATTACATTGCTGGTTCCGTGTTATGTGAATTTGATCATTCTGAATAATTTTTGATATTTCTTTTTTTGTGGGAAAGACTTTTAGTAATTACAAAAGTAATACAATGTTTTTAAATTTTACAATTAAGTGTTACTTTAATTTTGTGGGTTTATACTGGGCGATTATATTTTACTTGGAAAGTTTTCGGGGTCTTGAAAATCGATTCCATTACAAATTTATCCAAGTGGTGGATTATAGATAATAATTCTAAGTTTGTGGCGGAATAACTACTTTTGCCCTTTGATAAGGTTCTACTCGAATAGCCTATAACTTTCTATTTTTTTTTATTAGAAGGTCTTTGTAAAGGATCAGGGTTTCCTATGGGAGTTATTTGCGAAAGAATAGCCCCAATGCGCTTTGAACTAGCATCTATAGTGACCGCGAATTTTCCGTTTTTTAAATCAGGAAGTAACAATATTGGTTCAGAAGTGAACGTCTTTTTTAGATGGTATAGAGAAGTTTGAGCCTCTTGGGACTAGATAACATTTTGGGAGTTCCCTTTATTTAATTCCGTGAGCGGTTTCGCAATTTGGGCATAATTGCGCACGAATTTTCTAAAGTAGCCAGTAAGACCTAAAATTCCTCTTAATTCTTTCATGGTTCTAGGGGGTTTGAGGCTTTCAACACATTTTATTTTATCAGGATCTGGGGATATCTCTCCCTGTGTTACTACTACTCCTAAAAATTTGATTTTTGGTTGAAATAAATCTACTTTCTCAGGCCGGCATTTTAAATTGCCCTGTTTGAACTTCTCGAACACCATAGCTAATGTTGCTAAGTGTTGTTCAGCGTTTTCTCCCACGCATATGACATCATCAAGAAAATGAATGATATTTTTTAATCCTCTTAACAGGTGTAATAGGGGTCTACATAGCGCGCTTGAACTTGTTTTAAGTCCAAAAGGTACTCTTAAGTATTCATATGAACCGCATTCCGCCGTTGGAAATGCAGTTTTAGGGACATCTTTTTCGGCTATTTTCACTTGGTGGTAGCCTTGGGTAAGGTCCAAAGAAGTAAAAATTTTGTTTTTGCTTGAAATAGAGTCGAGAACTTCATCTTTTCTTGGTAAAGGAGATTTATCGCTAACTACTTGTTTGTTAAGGGCTTTATAGTCTACTACAAGTCTGAGATCATAACCTAACCTAATTCATAACCTAACCTAACCTAGATTCAATATCCTTATTTTTTAAATTTACTTCATCTCTGCAATGTCTCTCAGAATAATTGAACAAATTTCTAACTATGCCATGTCCTTTTTGCGAGACATGAGGTTCAAAATATTGCGACATTATACCATCAGAAATTTTATTTACTGTTACGCTGTCTTCGTAACCTCTGTTACAATTTCTTAAGGTAGAAATTTCTTCCCCTACCTTTGCCGGGTAGACAAGCTTTTCGTTAGCCACGTCTAATAGTACTCTATTAGACCTTAAAAAATTGGTGCCTATAATTGCTTCATACGGAAAGTTATCGCATATTATAAAATTTGTCGGAAAAATCCTATTGTCCCTTTTTACGTTTAGGCGAATTGAACCTCTTGCATCCAATTTATGCCCTGTCACGCTAGTTAGATGAGGCAACATATTGAATACGCATGAGTTTATGATGTTAACCGTGGCACCACTGTCAATCAAAGCCTTAAAGTAAACGTTTTCTACACAAAAATCATTAAATATAGGTAACTTATTATTACTATCACTACAAGACGGTACTACTATTGTTTTGGACCTATAAGTGACTATCCACCCCTACGGACAGTGCTGTAAAGATTATTATTTTTTAGTCTGCGTTTTGACCCCATTCGGGGATATATATATTTTTGTGGTACTATTGTGACCTTTTGGAAGAATACAAGTAAGGTATTTTCTACAAACTGTGAACTACTTTCCGTAACCCAGGCAGGTTAGGAATAGAGATACGAGGTACAGTCATTATTATATTGACAGGGAGGTTTGTTACCTCCAAGGAGAGAGTTAAGAGAATTTCTAGCCGTAACCCAAGGCAGGTACATTTGGCTTTAGAAAGTGGCCATTTGACCACTCGATCGCGTTATCACACCCTGGGACAGGGTATACTGTAAATAGGGTAGTACCAAACCCCATATAGCATTATAATTTGGGGCCGGGGCTTTCCCTCCAATAAGTGGTGACACCCGTATATTACCACGCCAGTGGCGTTGTGGCCTACCAGTATAACACTGGTGGCAAAACACCACGAACATTGGTGCCAGCGGTAGCTAGCACTACGAACAGCTACCTAAACCATATCTTAAGATCCATTGATTATGTCATCTATGAAAAAAATGAAAAATTAAAGGAGAAAACAAAAATTATATACCTCTGGCAAGAAGGTGTCGAGCACAAAGAACAGGGCAAACTGAAACATGACAAACCAGGGTGTCTCATGTTCTTGATACATTCCACGTAAGATAAACTGCCTTCCACAAGGTTATCACCAGGCTGGTGTTCACTATGGTCAACCGAGCGTCCCGTCTGGAGACAGTCCTACCCCTGAGAAAGCCACAACACCACTGCACGCACTAACACTACGACTGTCTGTAAAAATCGGACATTGCATTTGCACTAGACTATGTAGATTATAACTGCAGTAGAAAAAAAAAGTGAATTGCATTCCATGGGTTCAGAAGGTAGTAAAAGAACTCATAAGCTGAAACAAAGAATTGTCTGAATTACATTTCAGAAAATGTAGTAAAATAATCCCAGTATACAATTCAGATTTCCTGTTTAATCAATAGGTAGAATCAACCTTCAAATTAACCAACAAAGAAAACCAACATTAAGTCTGTTCAGAAATAGTTGTCTGATTAGCATTCGTGACAGCTTTTCGACTATGATAAATATAGATAGATCAACACGCGTTTTGAGAAAAACTGCCTATTTATAAAAAATTGCCATCTGGCATTGATTCAGGAATGGTAACTTTTATTCCAGTTCATATTAAAATTAAAACCTAATTGCGAAAAGAAATTCGCTTGGGAGCTTGGTGAATCCATCTGCAAATTTCCGTAAAATTCTCTTCATCTTTCGCGTGAATTTTACAGCGTGTTGTAAACTGCAGTAGTTTATGGAGCGATTCTTTGGCTTTCAGAATTTCTTTTGGTGTGAAAAATCTGACGCCTGTATCAATTATTCCCTCCATTATTTCTCCTCTTTCCATACTACGGCTCACGAATTTCAAAATTGTTTAGAAGTTCTCTGAATTATGATTAAACGTAACTGGAATTTCCATTTTATTTAAAATTTGTTTTAAATTTGCTTTGAAATCACGTGTTCGGAATGTTTTTATTTTTTTTTTTATGATGAGGATGTATATTCTAAATGTATTTAAAAGTAATTTACTAGGATGAAATATAGTATAAATCATCTCTAAACCTGGTGATTCACGAAGAAGGCGACGATCTATATTTATAAGATTGTTGAGCAAATCCACACATATGTATATAGTATATAAGCTAGGGCTTTTTTGCATTACTTGAATTGTCTTTAAGACAAGAACGAGGTTTTCCTCGGAATCTTGTGTTTCCTCGGCTCTTTTACGAATCTCACTCACTAATATAGGCTGGTGCTTATTGCTTGTAGTCTTCAGCACCAGAGCTTCTAGTTTGGATCTCTTTTTTAGTCGATTCATGAAGTTTCGCCGAAATTCTTTTACTATTCTACAATTTGATTCTGTGTATTTTGTCCAGCCTTTTATAGCCGCAGCCGCTATGCCCATCGCGGCTAAACCACCAATTGTGCTACCAATCGTGCCTCCAAGCACAGTAAAACTACCTGGATCAGGCATAATCACTTCAAAATTTTCAAAATTAATGGTATCAAAGCCTTAGGAATCTGAATATAAGGTAAAAATGATGTCACAGGTTACAAATACAATGACGTCAAATTAAAAATCTCACTGTAATATTGAAATGACGTCAAGTCGCCGTGCAAAAATTTTTAATGGCTTAGTAAAATTTGTTGGCTGATTTTGTCTGAAAATACTAGTGCGTCCACAATCCCTAAAATATTTTGGATTTTTCCAAAAATCTGTCTTCTCGAAAAAATCGATTCCCAAAAATCCTCTTTTGTTTAGGGTTGACATCCCTAGTGATTTATAACCTGTGAAAGTCCACCCCTAGTAAGTATTACTTAACTTGACATAGTCTTTTCACTACTTTCCAAAGTTCTTGTCTCAATTATTTACTACACATCAAAACCAGACATAAATCATTGAATTACTGATATTTCTTCCGATCTTAGTAAAAACATAATGTTTATAAGACTTTACCATTTCAACAAAGATTCTCTTGTGACTCATGGTAAAGAACTTCATTTGAACACGCGTACATTCAGTGTAACTCTGAGCATCTACACAAAGAGGATGATTGTAGCTGGACCGTGAGCTTACATTTTGTTTTCTTTTGTTATTCTGTTTAGTTTTCAGAGGTCTGAAAATATAAGAGTTAGATTGAAAAGTTTTTCTTAAGTGCAAAAAGGAAAGCAATGTTCCTATGCAGAGAGGGGGATGATGTTGAATCTAAATTAAAACCCATAAATATATTTATTCTAAGAAATTGTTGTTTTTTCGTAGTAATGTTTATTAAAATATTGATATCTTTTTTATATTATGGTAGCAATGATAGATAAATTAAAATCTTTTCATTTTTGCTGGCCCAGAAGTTTTTTTTTCCTTTTTTTTTTTTCCCTTTTTCTTACGAACTATGATGGTTTTTATGCCGGGTCAGTTTTTTTTAAGTGTTGTCACATTGAGTAGTGAAAATAAATAAGCAAAAATACTTAGTTTTAATTTTACAACAGGTTTTGTCCTTATAAACTTAAAAATGAAAAATCTATTGAGTCCCTATGACAACTACACATTAAAATGTAAGCTACCCTATTCTTAGGCTGTTTGGTTCACATGTTTTATCTGATTTTTGCTGCTTTTTAAACTACGTCTCGTTTTTAGTTTTGTGCAGGCTACGCCCAGAAACTGCACAACTACGAATGGATGTCATTTTCATTAAAAATTAAGTTTTATAAGTTTGTTAAGTTTCGTATAAAATATCTAAGTTTCATTAAACCGATCCAAGACCTTGGATTTTGTTTTCACTGTTATTTTACATTAAATGTATCAGGTTCTCTGACGTCTTACTGATTTTTAACAATTTCATCTTTTCTAAGCGTTAGAAAAAACATCAGAGGGGGCATCTGGGCTCACCTTTTCTAGATTAGCTATAATAATAACAAAAGAGTAACACATTCGATTCTCCTTCAACACTCTTCCAATTATAATAGTTGTTATCGTTTCAATTATGTCTTCAGAATCTGAGAGATTTTACATACCTTAAAATAAATGTTCAAATACAGATCAAATCTTTTTTAACAGACAGTGTATAGAAATTCACAAAAATACCAGATATTTCGATCGCCATATACTGTGACCGAAATATCTGGTATTTTTGTGAATTTATATAAACTGTCTATTAAAAAGGATATTATCTCTATTTTTAACTTTTATTTTATCGTCATGGAAAGGCACTGGGGTCTCCGAAATTATCAACGACATTTAACCTTTTAAAAAAATTGACTCAGTAGAGAGCACGCACATGTCTCATTAGCTAAGGTAACCTAATTAATTAATTAATTAATTAATTAATGCTAGCTTTTCCTGGAAGAACAAAAGTTGAAAAAAAGTTGTGTGTTTGCAAGAAACGTGTCATTAATTTTTTTAGTATCGGCAAAATAATGCCAAGAGTCAATAGCTTAATTTTCTGTATTCAAATGCTCGTGCCCTGAAGAAAAAAGTCAAGTTGATCTCCTGTTAGTAAAAAGTAAGGAGAAATATGAGGGAAGAGGGGGAAATAATGGCTGTTAGGTTCATGACTTTTAAACTATTTTCTAGTTTTTGGTTATGTTGCAATTATCTTGAAGTAGAAGTTGACTGAAACTTCGTTTTATTAGTTCTATTTTTTACCCTACTCCTTCTTATGCGTTACTCTCTCGACTTCCTCTTTTGTCATTTTACATCTGTTCACTATGTTGTGCATACACCCTATAGCTCAGGTTTCTACCAGGTTTCAGGTTTCTCAGGGTTCAGGTTTCAGGTCTACCAAAACAGACATCATACGTAGTCGTAAAAACGGAATTATTGTGACTTCTTGTTAACACGTTAATCCTAGTAGAAGATAGGAGGTGTTCTCGAAGGAATACTATGTCAAACAGGTCACACAATTCATCAATCATATAATCTTTTAAACAAGTACCATTTATATTAAGCGAAACAATCGAAACAGGCACAATCATTTCTTCTTGGCAATGATATCTCTCAGCACTTTGCATCTACTATTAAAACAGGCATTTTGTCTTCAAAAAAAATGGTACATTTTGCATCAAGCTGGTAGGGAGAATCCTTGTTGGAAATATGAGGACCCGCACAGCGTGCACACTTCGCAACCAAACTTGTACAATCAGCTAGTCTAAGTCCTTCGATATTCCTCTGACTATCTCGAAAAACCGCTTAGTGTTCATCTTTGGTTGCCTGGTAATACGAGCTAGACTCTCAGCCGAGAATACCCATATTGTAGTTGTATTTAGTATGTAAATAAAAGAAGCTGAAACTTGGAGGGAGATTCTGCTAAAATCACTGAAATTGAGTCTAGGAATTCTTCAGCAGCAGATTTTTCAACATTTAATTAGCCATTTGTCACGTCGCAAACTCAGCTTGGTAACTGCATCATGACAGCTTACTCTATCGAGCACTTTTTGCGTTTTATCGGATCATTTAGTGTTTGCGGCACTTTAGAGACAACAACAGTGGGGTGAAAGTCAGTTGACTGCGTCGCACGGGCAGGCAGTGGTGGAAAGTGATTATCATACGAATCGAACTTACTTGAAACTGTCTTTCGGAAGTGTTCCATTCTATTCAATTTTGCGTTCAAACTAGAATAAACTAAAGCGGGAATGAAAGGTACATCATTTGGAGAACGAATTACAAACACCGGTAGGTCTATGTCTTCATCGTCACAATTCACGAATATGCTTAACAGATCCTTCAGATGGCTTTCCAAAGCCTTCGGCTCCTGTCTTCTCGGACGCTCAGTCCCAGGTACGGCCGCATCATAGAAGAATTTTTTAGCTTCGATTACACTCGGCAAGTCCAGAAAAAACTCCTTTCCAAACTTCATTATTTCGTTTTCATTCACTTCATTATCACGGTTAAATTGCAAAAAAATAAAACCGACGAAAAAACAAGTCCATTATTTATTATTCACTGTACATATCATAAGAACCAGATACCAATAAGAGCCAGATACCACTAAGCGAAGGAAACGTAGTGTCCTGCTACCAGGTCCCGCATTTTAAGAGAGTACCATTCCTGTCAGGTGCAACGGCCCTTGAGACAAGAAACTCCCCTCTTCTCCTCTATTATTATAATAATTGAATTATAATCAGATTATAAATTCCAATTAAAAAGATAGTAGAAAAAAAGACCACCTTATATAATTGAGTAAATATATCCAATGTTAAAATAGTCCGTACATATCAATTTATAATTTCACTTGTTTCGAAAATGTCGGTCACTGAAATCCACTGTAATTTATTCAAAAATTTAATCCGCCTTAAATATCAATAGATGTTCATAGGTCAAATGATAAATGATAAATGTATCTGTATTTCTGTATCAATGATAACTGTATCACATAAATATATCTTCCTTTTTAAGTCTAGGAGACACCAAGTAAAGAATAAAATGGAACTGCTCTTTGCTCATCTGATGTCAGGAAGAACATCTGCATCGTGATTTTCAATCTCTCTTATTAAAGTTGTCATCATGCCATGCTCATCTCTCAACTAGAAGGAAAAACCGCTTGATGAACAGGAAGGCTAAAACATTTCTTTGTTGTCAGATTAGAGCAACTTATATGTCATTATCATATTCCATCTTATCATTTGGAAATGGTTTTGGGGGATGTGGCGTTGAGATTCATTCGGAAAAATTGAGAATTTGGGGACATTGTATAATCTAGTTCTTCTGAATTCTACATATAATACGAATCACTTATTCTATGTTTTGGGACAGTTGGGATTTTATTTTTTGGGGTTACCATATTTGTCATTGTTAAAAATTCATTGAACTCCTGTTCTTCGCTATCGTTTTCAAAGTTTCCTTGTTTGAATAAAAATAAGAAAGTGATGTATTTATTTACTCACATATCGAACAGAGCTTCTGGTATATCAATACACTTGCAGTAAAAGACACTGGGTTAAAACTGCTCACTGGTAATATAAGCAACGTTCAGTACTTCTGTCTATTTATTTCACATAGGTTCAACATGAGAGAATAATTCTCAAAAATAACTCATAAGCGACGCTTTATCAAATCTAAACTTTCTAGGCTCCTCATTGACAAAATAAAAACTCAGATAAAGGCTGGTGCAAGACTGTAATAAGACTACTCCAAAATTGCTAAGTTCTGGCTATCTACTCTTTCCAATTTCCCCAGAGGTTACGTCCGGGCGTTACTAACAAGTATATTTTTCAGATTCTATTGGTTCCACTATTTGTCCTATGTTACTATTGAACCAATCAGCTAGTTGATTTTAATTAACTTTTGAACCGGCTTATGATTCTTTAAAATTTCGCTTTGGGATTCTTCCTAGCATGATACAATTTTTTACTTGATACATAGTTTCACATTGTATTTCACGCAAATATTTTTTGAAGCTTTACCGTGTAGTTTATAAAACTTTTGAAATATTTTATGCAAATTTCAAACCCAAGATTTAGATTACATGGTTGGTTGATTGTTATGTGAAATTGATCATTCTGAATATTTATTGCTATTACTTTTTTTGTGGGAAAGATTTTTTGACTCACACATTTGATTATATGATTGTGTAATAATTATCATTCCCTCCACCTGACACTAAAATTCCTTCACCTGATATGCTAATAATTCTATATGGCTCTAATTAATTGAGTTCTACCTTTGCGACTATTTTATCACTTAAAATGGTACATATTTTCTTTTTCTCTAAACTTTACTATACTTCCACCTGAGGCTATAACGATACGGAACGTAACTGATTTTCTACATGGCTCTAACTAATTGAGTTCTGCCTTTTTGACTATTTTAGCACTTAAAATAGTATATATTTTATTTTTTTTTTTAACTTGACTAAGCTTCCACCTGACGCTATAACGATACGATACGTAACTGACTTCAAGAGCACTGATATATATTTATATATATATATAAATTAAACGATTTGCAAACAAAAGGTCTCACAATATAATTTTTTTTTTTTAAACTTAATGTCTGATTGCAACATTGGGGTAGTGTAATCTACACTTATTTTCATTAGATTATGAAAAGTTATTAAATATTAACGAAAGTTTTAATTATATAAATAAGGTTCACACTTACTTCATCATTCTACGTGTATATAATACTCACATACGTTGTCACTTTACTGGGCTTTTCCGTTTAATTAATCACTGGGTTGGCTAATTGTTTATGGTTTGTCTTCGTGGTTTTTCATTTTTCGATACTTGTTCCTCGGGTTAATTGTTTAAATTGTTCATAAGTATGACTACTTGCACAAAATTGTCCGTGCGTGGTTCGTCACTTCAAATACGAGGGGTTGATGTCACAGAGTTGTTGAAATGTTTTTAGATATGTAACTCTTGGAGAATTGATTACATGAAATGGTTATCTTGATCGCTGTTCTGGGTGTTTCTTCTCGGGCTCTAATATCCTCGGGAAAATCTAATACTCGTACAGTCTGTGTTTAACGTGAATTTTTCAATTTTATTGCTTCTTTCACTTGGACTATGGGCTGTGTTACAGCATTTAACGTTAACTATGGTTGAATCAAAATTTGATCCTGGTTCTGGCTGGGTATCTTTTCTTGGACACTAATATTCTCGGGAAAATCTCATGCTCGTACAGTCTTTGTTTCCCGTAAATTGTTCATGTTCTGTTCTTATTTTATTTGGACGATGGGCTATGTTTCAACATTTAACGTTAATAATGGTTGAATCAAAATTCAATCCTGATTCTATGTTTGACATATTGTCTTTGATTTTTGTTTTAATGATACATCATCATTGAGGGATTAATGATGGGGATTAAAACACTAATAACTGGTTGGTTCTCTTCTCTTAACGCTTCATTTTGGGAAAAGTTATCACGTACTGTTTATATTTCTAACAAAATTGATTATGTTTTGATCTTCTTCTCATGGAGGATGGTTTGGTTTTGCGACATCTAACAACGATTGGAATAGGTCCAAAACTGAAATTTGGAATCTTGTTCCGATATATTGTCTCTGATTTTGTCTTAAATCTTCGAGGGATTTATTCCACTGATATTTTTGATGTTCCAAACGTTAAATCTTAAGGACCTTGCCGTCTAAGGATAGTAATTTGACGGATATTTCTGCAGTTTTACGACATGACTGGTCGGGGTGGTTTTCTAGGTTGTTATTAGTTCAGATGTATATCTATACATGGGGTCCTTGGTTTGCCGATAGTGGCTGGGGTAGTGTTAATTTGTACTAGGCTAGGTTGAATTGAACTGTCATCAGGTCATTGTCTTGAGGGGTTTCCTTAGTGAGTACTTATCGGTGGTTGACGAATGATGAGAGTAGATGCTACTGGGTTGTATCCGTGTTGCAGGCTGGTACACCAATAATTAATTTGCACTGATTACTCTGCTTCCTGAAATATAAATATCTGGGCAGAATCATACGCTCTTTATAATTACATAAGTAAAAAAAAACACATGCGGCGATAATATATAGTTTATATAATATTATTCGAGGATTATTGTTTTAAATAATATTCTTGATTAGTCGTACTAATCATATCAATTTAACATGGGTATACTTAAACTCAAAAATAAAATGAATAAAAGCCATCTTCATGCTTTTATAATCATATTACAGCAATACTAGGTTGCTATACTAAATTGTTTATCTCGTAGTAACCTAGGCAATCATAAGAAAGATGATTATGTTTACTAAAAATATCGCTATATAAGATTTTCAAGATTTGGTAATTATGTGATACTTGTATGTATGCGCATTTGGCACATGTTCAATGTTCAATATATTTTAAATGTTATTCCATATTCATTTACCTTAGCATTTAATTTTATATTCTAGGACTACATACGAGGTAGGTTACATGGTTTTATGTGAGGTCTCGATCTACCATATTGAGGTTTTTACTGTTTAAGCGTCCATGCTGCTTAAGAAATACGTTCTTGCAGCCGCATGGGTTTACGCAAACAATAAGTATAAATTTGGGACTGGACATGTCATGAATGAGGACCTCTGTTCTCATTCGTTCAATCATGTCCTCCCCTTTTTTTTTGTTTAAGAATTATCAGGGAGTTTCGGGTTTAGGTTTTGAATCTCACTCGGCTCGCTGTGATCTGTCTTTGTTCTTTTTCTACGCGTTAGTCACAAAATTCTTCCGTAATTAAGGCTCAATAACCTTCTTATAGTCATAGAGATCATGGATACTAATCCTACCGTCAGGAGGATATTCCACCAAAAGTTTGTTGAGAACACTCCGTATTTACTTTCTACATACGTCAATCTTTGGTCCTCATCAGTAAACAAGGGACTTTGGGAGTCTAAGGCTTCTCTTATTTTTCTTAGTGGTAAGGTTCTCTTGATATTCTCTACTTTTGACCGTATTGTGGCTTTTACTTCTTCATATTCAACATTAGGAATTGTATAAGATAAATTGACTGGTTTGAAGTTGACCACCTTGGGGCTTATTATATTTGTGCTTGTGGTTATCAGTGGTGTTTGTACCGTGGTTTCTTTGGTTACTAACCGACACCCTTGTTTTATAGTTATTGTTCCCACGTCTTGTAATAGTAGTTCAGTTCTGTAGCTTGGATCGATTCTTTCAGTGTTATTGTAACATGAAATAGTCCCGACAGTTTCTTTTGGGACAGAAAATAGCCACAGGTCATTTCTAAGATGAATGAACATTTTTCGTTTAGTACTGTCTACTAGCGCTTTGCAAGAATTGCAAATTTCTTCTTGTTGAGCTTTTTTTAAAAATATATCTAACATGCAGGATCCAGGTTTAACGTTATAAATAGGCAGGGTTAGTTGACATACTAGGTTTTTGAATGTTACACATTCCTTAAGGTCCTGTGGATTTGCTAAGGTGTATTTCCTTCTATCTTGATCAACTAGCAAGTATTCCGCTTCGGGGGTGATGGTCATGAACGAATTAATTCTCCCTATATTGGCTGGAAACTTAGAAATCTTATACAAGTCATTTATGGATTGTTGATTTATTAATGAAATTGCCACTACTGCAAATAGTTGTTCGTTTATTTCCGTGATGTGAATCTTCAGTTTGGTGTAATGGTTGAACATGTTTGCTACTTCTGGCTCTGTTGGTTGATGTAGACCGAACATTAGATGCGTTTTTATTTCATCTAGCATATTTTTTAGGTTCGAAGGGTCCGCGAGGCCAAATGACAAGGTTCCTCCAGTAAGGACAAATAATGCAAATTTAAATTTTCTCACATCGGTTGCCAAGTTAAGTAATGACATTGTCACTATGTCTAATGATACCATGGTGAGGCTCGAATCGGAAATCACACGATCTACTTCATTTTTTAAATAATTCATTATGCTTAGTCTTTGATGTTTTCTTCGAGATTGCCTCGATTTTGTCTCTCTGATAATTGGCTATACTGGCTTGTATTTTTTGGACATGTAAGGTCACGTTCATCGCGTTATTTAGTTTTCCTATGCTTACCCTTAGGATATTTAGGTCATCTTCAGTCGATAGCCCAAATTAGCGCGAGGCTAATTCTCCTACGAATGGTATTAGACTAGCTGATCTGCGGTATTTACTTTTTCGAAAAAATACTTCAAAGATTCTTGTGGTGCTTTGCTTTAACTTTTGTATCTCGGTATTAAATAATTCAAATAGTGCTTGCAGTCTTTGTCTATATAATATTAAGAAAGATTGGTGAATCAATACTCTTAGGGCATTTTTCAAATTTAGCTCAGGTAATAATTCGACGTAGTTTTTGGCTGGTTCGTCTGCCATGGCCAATCTAGCACACGTGTATTTGCCGTCAATTGTCCAGTATTTCTCGGGTACATATTTTTCTTTCTTTTTATTTTCGGGAATTTTCCTCTTGTTATCCGAATGGTGTCCTTGAACTAATATTATTTGAGTCTCGGTATGCAATGCTGGGAATCTTTCCCTAAATTGTATGTACATGGTGCTGAAGGAGTTGTCTTTGTAAGTGTGGGTCCTTTGGACCATGACCATTTGGTGAACTTCGTTGGTTTCCAATGAGTTATCATAATTGATAGTCCTTGGGATGGCTTATTGAGTGTGATTAATTTTTATCTTGCATTGGTTGTGATATCCGTTAGTGATGATTGTATTTCTTCTGTTCTTGCCTCGAGTTTGGGCATAGTTGTCGTGGTATTTTTCTTTCTTTGTGGCTTGTCTATCTTTTCCTGTATTTCCTTTGTAGTTACTTTATTAGTAAAGTTGCTCGTCGTATGGTCTTGCCATAGTTGCTTGAGGTATGTCCATATGCTTGATAATTCGTTTAGCATGTCGTAATTTCCATCATAGAGTTTATTTTTCTTGGAAGTTGTTAAGAAGGAATCCGTAGTATATCTAGCAGTAGTATATTCGCTTATAGGATCGTCCAAATTACTTATTTCTCTTCCTTCTGTTGTCTCTATTGTTAGTTCCTAGAGCTTTATCGATTTCTGCCATTTTCTTGTCAAAGTCGTCTACTATGAATTTGGATTTAAGTTTGGGGAGAATGGGAGGTAAATTTCCTCTATTTTCCTTGTGGTGCATTTCCTTCGTGTTCTGCAAGCTTTTGTCCGATTTTAAGAATTGGAATATAGAGTCCTTCAATTCATTGGTATTCTTTTCTAGTCTCATTACTTGTTGAAATAGGGTTTCAAATGGTTTGGGATCCAGTTTCATAAATATCTTACAGGCATTGTGGCTTGCAAGTAACGAATTCTCATGTTTGAAGATTAGTCCATGTTTTACGATATCTTGGGCTATGGTTTGGGAAATGAAGATTTTTATGACATTTGTTATCCACATCCTTTTTGTTATTTCTGGAATTAATATTTCATTAGACATAATACATAAAAACTGATTATGATTGATAATCGAACGAGAACTTTGATTCCTATTATTTGTTCTTTTTTTTTCTTTCAGAGGAGGAAACAAGGTGCTGATTATGATATTATGTTTATATTATTTTATGATAATCTTCGTTGCCCAAAGGAAACAAGGTGAGATTAATATTCGTGGTCGTACAATTTGTTACTTTGCTTATGGTGATAGTTCGGTTGATTATTAGGCTGGGGGATAGATATTTTAATTGCTTTCACGCAAGAATTTTCTTATAAAGTAAAAGGTGCCTGGGCTAATTTTTATTATTTCGAGTGGGAGATTTTTTTTTTATTTCTTGGTTACTGTCGATTTTGATTCATAAGTTTTTGTTCTTTTAAATATTATTTTCTTTCTTTTTTTTTTATATGTTACACTTCTTGGATTATTTAAATAATGTTTGTAATACTTAATTTCTTGGAGGGTGTCTTGCTTACCAGGGTCTTTGACACAATTTGAATTTCCTTCAATTTTATAAACTAACTTCTGTTTCTTACACTTATCGAGAAGCGGTAAGTCTGTCTGGCAAGGACCTTTAGTTTACCAGTACCGAATTTTGTGTTTTCTTTGTAATTTCCTAATTTCATGTTGAATAAAATGGAGGTATTCCCCCTTTCTGCCATTATATTGGATTCCTAATTTGGCTCTCGCTGGCCGATATTTTAGGGTGTTTGCAAAGTTTAGACCGAACTCATAGGATTCTACGTCAAATTTCCTTAAATCATACTTAACGTCCCATTTTTTCGCGAAGACTTCCTCTCCTGATTTATTCACGACGATCATTGCCGACGAGTATATGACATTTTCTTTGGCGTGCTTTATACATATGAACTCCGTATCGATAATTGCTTTGGCCATTGTTCTGAAATGAAAGGTAGTTTCTATTGAATTTTGTCTAGTTATCTTTTTCAAGATTGGTTATAGTCATGGTACACTCTAGGTCGAGGTCAAACTACCTTTTTACCGGCTTTTCCTCAATACATCGGGTACTCAATCATTCGACCGTAATTCGAGTCATCTAAAGCTCCATATTAACCAATAATGAATAATTACTTTGAGTGGAAAATAAGGTCACTTCAGGTCGAGGTTGAACTACTTTTTCACCGGTGCCACTTTGCACCTGGCTATTTGTGTGTTCGAATATAATTCGATCTCTAAAGCTCCGTACTCTAGTTTAACGACTTTGCGGTCGTTTTTAACGAATTACATATAAAAATAAAAGTATAAAGACTTTCGAGTAAATATATTTTTTTCAAAGTATTAAAACTATATTTATACCATTTTCATCAATGTAATTCATATTTTTATTTATAAATATTAATACACTACTGATTTTATTATATAACGAAATTTTAAATAACAATAGTAATCCCTTTATATAGACATAATCCTTTCAGGTACTATTAGAGGGTTCTTTTATTATTCATTTCAACGAGATTACCTATATATACAGTTTCTTCCACTAATATTGGGTTTTAATTTCAATATGGGTGCATCATCCGGCAGTGCCGCCTTTGAATTTGGGGATGTAAGCATATCGAGAAGTCGATAATCTTTCCATGACGAAACATTTGAGCTGAGAAATTTGAGTTCAAATAGTATATTATTTTTTCCGGTTTCAGGTATATCTAAATACATTAAATACACTAATAATCGGTTTGGGAGGTGTAGGCCCTTTAGTGTGGCCGTTATGTCATTTTTCGCATGTTTTGTCGAACGGCTTTTCGGCAGAGCTGAGATAGTGATAGTTGGTCATTTATTATTTTTACCACTGAGAAACTTAAGTTCACGTGTGATTGGCAACAGCATAGTTGTTCACGCACGATTACGTCTATACCAGGGAATATTTTTCTTCCAAAATTTTCGTCTTCTTTGAAGAAATTTAGTGTTATTTTCTTTATGTCTTTATACTCTCTTGGGATAACTTGAAAAATGGCGGATTTCGTTAAGGGGTTTATTGGATTCAAATACGTGTTATTTACACAGTTGTCATGTAATGCTTTAAGAAAGCTTTCACCTTTCAACATGTGTCTGTGGTCTGATAGTATGGAGAGAAATTTAATGGGCCAAATTGTAGTTACATTGTTATCGTCTTGATCGTTCCAAATATTTTTGGCGATATAATTAGACAGTGAGTTATATTTTGTTGTTGGACTATCTTGTATTAAGATTCGGAAAGTCATGTTGGCACTTAATTTAGTATGCTCTAGTTTTGTTGTCATTACTCGTGCACTGAAGTTATAATGCACTAAGCTTGATGTTAATCTTAGGATCACTCTGTTCCAAGCTTGTCTTTTGAGATTTTAGAAGATGATATAGTTTTGGACAGTCTAGACTTTCTACTGTTCTGATAAGTTCCTCTTCTTTTAATGCATTATCAACAATTCCCCATTCTCTCAATGAAACATGTTGCTTAAGCTATGTCTTTTCTTAAGATTCCGTGAGTTTACATTCTCTAGTTCACGATTATTTAATTGTTGATGGATTGGGCATTTTATCATGTTTTTTTTTCTTTACTTTATTCTATTAGATTTTGGGTTAATATAATCAACTTACCGTATGATTGCTTCTTTCGGCGTTTCCCTTAACCAGTGGTTGAAGGTTATTTCATGTACCGCATTCATTTATTTGTTACGCATCGAGGTATAGACGAGAACCGCTCCTATAGGGTAAAACACCATTGCTGCCACAGGTATTCCCACTTATAATCCAAATTTTAAGTTACATACTTGTTATTCAATTTGTTCAATTGTTCCATCTGGAAGAACTGTGGAGCTATTTGTAGGCGGGCCATTGTGCTCCTGGTGGATTGTACGCACCGGTATGTGCGTTTTTTTCTGATATTTTCTGACAACAGTTGAGCTTTTCACCACTTCCTTTTTAATTATTTTAGTTTCATTCCAAGTCTCAATCTGGAAGCCCATAAACCGCCCTCTGATCATCGAAGGATCTTGATTTACAGCATTCCAGCTCAATAGTACCTTTCCGTCGGTAAATTCCTTCACAGTCAAATTCATAGGAGCCTCTAGAGGACATATCGAACAGAGCTTGGGGTATATCAATACACTTGCCGTATAAGGCACAAGGATAAAACTGCTCACTGGTAATATAAGTAATGTACAATACTTCCGTCTATTTATTTCACATATGTTCAACATGAGAGAATAATTCTCAAAAATAACTCATAAGCGACGCTTTATCAAATCTAAACTTTCTAGGCTCCTCATTAACAAAATAAAAACTCAGATAAAGGCTGGTGCAAGACCGTAATAAGACTACTCCAAAATTGCTAAGTTCTGGCTATCTACTCTTTCCAATTTTCCCGAAGTTACGTCCGGGCTTTACGAACAAGTATTTTTTTCAGATTCTATTGTTTCCACCATTTGTCCTATGTTACTATTGAACCAATCAGCTAGTTGATTTTAATTAATTTTTTAACCGGCTTATGATTCTTTAAAACTTCACTTTGGGATTCTTCCTAGCATGATACAATTTTTTATTTGATACATAGTTTCACATTTTATTTCGCGCAAATATTTTTTGAAGCTTTACCTTGTAATTTATACAACTATCGAATTATTTTATGCAAATTTCATACCGAGAATTTTGATTACATTGCTGGTTCCGTGTTATGTGAATTTGATCATTCTGAATAATTTTTGATATTTCTTTTTTTGTGGGAAAGACTTTTAGTAATTACAAATGTAATAGAATGTTTTAAAATTTTACAATTAAGTATTACTTTAATTTTGTGGGTTTATACTGGGCGATTATATTTTACTTGGAAAGTTTTCGGGGTCTTGAAAATCGATTCCATTACAAATTTATCCAAGTGGTGGATTATAGATAATAATTCTAAGTTTGTGGCGGAATAACTACTTTTGCCCTTTGATAAGGTTCTACTCGAATAGCCTATAACTTTCTATTTTTTTATTAGAAGGTTGTTGTAAAGGATCAGGGTTTCCTATGGGAGTTATTTGCGAAAGAACAGCCCCAATATCTTTTGAGCTAGCATCGGTTGTGACTACAAATTGTTCGTTTTCAAAATAAGGAAGTGATAATATTGGTTCAGAAGTGAATATTTTTTTGAGATGGTATAGAGAAGTTTGAGCTTCTTGAGACCACGTAACATTTTAGGATTTCCCTTTAGTTAATTCCGTGAGGGGTTTCGCAATTTGGGCGTAATTCGCACAAATTTTCTAAATTAACCAGTAAGACCTAAAATTCCTCTTAATTCTTTCATGGTTTTAGGGGGTTTGAGGTTTTAAACACATTTTATTTTACCAGGATCTGGGGATATCTCCCCCTGTGTTACTACTACTCCTAAAAATTTTTTTGGTTGAAATAAATCTACTTTCTCTGGCCGGTATTTTAAATTGCCCTGTCTGAACTTCTCGAACACCATAGCTAATGTTGCTAAGTGTTGTTCAGCCTTTTCTTCCACGCGTATGACATCATCAAGAAAATGAATGCTATTTTTTAATCCTCTTAACAGGTGTAATAGGGGTCTACATAGCGCGCTTGAACTTGTTTTAAGTCCAAAAGGTACTCTTAAGTATTCATATGAACCGCATTCAGCTGTTGGAAATGCAGTTTTATGGACATCTTTTTCGGCTATTTTCACCTGGTGGTAGCCTTGGGTGAGGTCCAAAGAAGTAAAAATTTTGTTTTTGCTTGAAATTGAGTCAAGAATTTCATCTATTCTTGGTAAAGGAAATTTATCGCTAACTACTTGTTTGTTAAGGGCTCTATAGTCTACTACAAGTCTGAGATCATCATTCTTTTCTGGTACCAAGATCACTGGTGCAGAATACGGACTTATACTGGGGCGTATAATTTCATTTTTTTTCTAATTCATGAATTTTATTTTTTAACCACTCTTTGTGCTTATACGGCATACGATATGGCTGTTTCGCTACGGGATTACCAGTCGTTAAAATTGGATGTTCATAAAATGGTATCAGTCCGATGTCATCTTCAGATGCGGAAAATACATCTTTAAAATTACATAGTAATTAGCTTAATTTTTTCTTAAGTTCTAAGTCTGTAACATGATCCATATTAAATTTGTTTAAAAATTGTGATTTAGTTAAAGGATCTTTATTATTAGAGGTTTTAATGCCGTTAACTAGGTTTTTTTTAGAATTTTCCATCTATTTAAACTATCCTCCGATAAAACTTGGATTTGAACTAAACACGTCCCCTTTTTTATTGTAATTGTATCTTTTTCGTGGTTATTAGTTACCCAAATAAAACCTTCTCCTTTGTCGTAAGATATAATCTGTTCATCGCATAGTAGATTTTCAGGAATTTCATTTGATGGGGTCGCAAACAATATTTCAGATTTGCTATCCACTGGTTCAATCATTTGTGATATTTGAATTCTTTGCATCGATTTGGGAGGGACTTTTGTTCTCCTTATCGCGAATCCGTAATATTTCTCTTTATTTTCATTGTTTATTAGATTCATACTGGCGCTATGCTGCGCCATTGCGGCATCTTGCGGTGTCACGTTGGGATTTATTATGTTTTTCCATAATTCCGCTATTTTTTTAATTTCGTTTGACCTATACTGTCGTATATCTCCTATTTTTATTTTTGCAGATTCAATATCCTTATTTTTTAAATTTACTTCATCTCTTCAATGTCTCTCAGAATAATTGAACAAATTTCTAACTACGCCATGTCCTTTTTGAGAGACATGAGGTTCAAAAGATTGCGACATTATACAATCAGAAATTTTATTTACTGTTGCGCTGTCTTTATAACCTCTGTTACTCGTACGATTTTTTAAGGTACAAATTTCTTCCCCTACCTTATCCAGGTATACAAGCTTTTCTTTAGCCACGTCTAATAGTACTCTATTAGACCTTAAAAAATTGGCGCCTATAATTGCTTCATACGGAAAGTTATCGCATATTATAAAATTTGTCGGAAAGATCCTATTGTCCCTTTTTACGTTTAGGCGAATTGAACCTCTTGCATCCAATTTATGCCCTGTCACGCTAGTTAGATGAGGCAACATATTGAATACGCATGAGTTTATGATGTTAACCGTGGCACCACTGTCAATCAAAGCCTTAAAGTAAACGTTTTCTACACAAAAATCATTAAATATAGGTAACTTATTATTACTATCACTAGAAGACGGTACTACTATTGTTTTGGACCAATAAAATATTCTGGGCACCTTCTGGGTCCAATTTATATTTCTGAGGGGCCTGAAACGTTTCCCTGTGGATTTGTTTCATACGTCGGTGTCTGTAGTAGGGATTCAGACACGTGAAATTCCGTCGGCATATCTAATTGATTCACATTTGTTTGTTGATTTTGCCTGGTATTATTACTATAATTTGGATTTCTTGTGTCAGTGGTGGCAGCTGGCGCTGACTGCCAATGTCGTTGGCTTGAAAACTTTTTACTTCCCGTCGGCTAATTAACTATTTGGCGTCGGCTTGAAAAATTTGTATTTCCTGTCGGCTAATAATTGTTTTGTCTATTGGGGGGAGGATTATACAAATTTGGTTGGTACGCTTTGTAAGGTACTAATTGGCGCAATCTTCCCTGGCTATAGCCTAGTGCACCACCGGCGCTAAAATTTGTTCTTCCGTACAAATGGTTGCCATAACTTTGCCTGCTGCCGACAGCAATTCTTGGTGTGTTATTGGGGACATAACGGCACTTCCTCGCGATGTGTCCAGGTCGATTACAAATATAGCATCTTATTATTGTATGGTTATTTTCAAAATTAGATTGTTGGAAGGCTGAAAACGCACTGTTTTCTGCCTAGCGGGTTCTTGCGTTTTATTTCTTTGTGGCACTGGGGAGTTATCCCTTGAAAAGAAATTGGGAGATGCCTGATCGCCCTTGAAGATTAGGTTCGCGTTTGAATCGCCTAGGCTATTTATTTTTGCTTTACTGTGATTTGCGACAATCGTGTCGACTTCGATCAATCGCTCTACCTCCTGAACTGCAAGATCCAACGTCTGAATATTTTTGGATATTAGCATTCTGTATATTTTTGGGGGTAGCCCTTGCAAAAAGGTATTTAGTATGACTTTTTCATACAGTTGTCCTGAACCTCTTCCGTATTTAGCCTCTACTGAAATGCGTATATTATCAAGATATTCTCTTATATTTTTTGAATAGTCAAAGCACACCATTCCGTGTTTTAATTTATTTATGGAACTGGTTTCGATAAATCTATCTTTAATGCCGTTCACAATTTATCCACCGTATTTATTGGCAAGCTGGCGTCGTCACCTATGGTATGTTCAATCTGCTTTAGAAAGGTTAAGGCCAGTAGAGTAGTACCTACCATTTCTATCGCGCCCCTAGGAATCTCCATGTTATTCTATCGCGCCTCTACACCTTTTCAAAGAGAGTCAGAACTCCCTCACACAGTTTGACGTACATTTTTTTTAAGTTGGTGAGGTATAATGTGGTCAAACTTGTTTTGAGAGTATGGTCGTAATTATATAACTTAAGCAGACTGGTTTTTGAGTCAACATCCGTTTTTTAAAAGTCATTCAGAGAGCGGAGGTTACTGTATATACGATAACTTGATTGGTGATTGGGATTTGAATAAAAGGAATAGTTTTCTTTACAATTCATATTAGTAAGAGAATTGAATTCAAAGAGAATAGTTTATTTGAGAAGATATTAGTTGAGAAAAATGAGTGGTGCATTTACATTATTAGAGATTAATGATGGAGCTGACAACAGCAGCAACGATATACGAGTACCCAATGTGGCTGTGGAAATAACCGCTGGCTGTAGACTATGTCTTGAATGGGACACAATGTATCCTATATATGTGATATCATTAAGCAAATTTAAACAGGAGGAGCAACTATGTTTTGCCGGAAACGTGAATATTGATCATATAAATAAACTTCAGTCAGCATTATATGTCCTATAAAAATATACTGATGAGAATAAAATGTAACGGTGAATATTATTATTGTAATTAAATTCAATAAAATTGTTTCTAAATCAACACTATTTTCCTTTCTTCGATAGACTAGCGATTTTTTTTAAAGTAGAAAAATTCTGGTTAGTCTGAAGTTGGTTGTGAGTGTTAGGACTAAAAAAAAAATGGATAGATTCGAGACAGAGCGAATCATGGGGAATCTAGTTTTTATGGAAAAACGTTTGATTCTAGATGACGATTTTCTAGAGTTATATATTCAAAGTAAGGTATTTTCTCGGGGGAGGCTTGACGACATAATAAAAACTGATTCTCCATCATTAGACTATTGTTTCCAGCCTCTACGTTGTGTTCCAAATGTGTTCACACAATTCTTTCATATATTGATCATAACAAAGAAAAATAATGTTGTTGATATGCTTTTAAAAATATGTTTAGAAATTTAAGACTTTTTTCATGAGAAAGATGGGGCTCAAGGACGATCTACTCCTCTCTCTCTCTCAGACAATTTTTCGTTGCTGCTAGCTCAGTTTCATAGTGGCAGTGAGAGTGACACCAAATGGCAAAATGTTCCATTCATACGACCTATGTATATACACACTGGGCAGCTGGTCATTATGTGAGAACTGCACAAAGTTTGACGAGTAGGATGAAAAGTGTAGATTTTGAAAACCATGCAAATTGTATAAAGGATATTCTTTACAAATAACAGGTGGTAATTATTGTCTTGAAGAGGTGTGTGACTCTCATCCTAGAGGCCACCTATGCTCCAATTGTCACTATGATAAATGCCAGTACATATTTCTGCACGTTTTTGTACAGTTTATTACTTATTATTGCTTGACTAACTGTTAGATGATTGTATATTATTCTTTTCTTTCTCGACAGGGTGTTTTAAGGGTCGACCTTGTAACTCAGCCTCTTTAACTCTTTAGAAAATGTAATTTTTTTCAAATAATTTAAAAAAGAAACTGAGTTTCTGTTTTAAACTTTAAATTCAGTATATAAAAAATTTCATTCCCAACGGGGAAATATATAAAATGAGAAGGTCTGTTCATTAGGAGGGGAATTACAGCCCACTCAAAGATTTCTCTCTACGCCAACGCAAGCGTGGTATGCAAACTTGGAACATGGGTCTTTCCGGCAGAATCAATTCGAAAATATTATAAGGAACAGAATCATCTTTCTATTTGTAATAAAAAAAGACTGAGGAAACTAAAAAAAAAACTTTACAATGATGGATACTTTGTCTGCTTTAGGACTATGAGAATAGTTCAACAGCCTAAAGGATAAACAAAGACTACAACAGCCTTAGTTTTATAAGATAAAAAAATATCTCTGGCTACAAAAGTTAGGGCTATAAAATAAAAAAAACCTATTTAGAGAAAACTATTTCATATTTGTCAGAAATTCTAACGTATTGCTTCACGATTATCATTGAGGGATCTGTCTGGTAGGCACATCTACAATTTTGTTTTCTGCAGGTTTGATATGTATGTAGTTGTATTGATGCTCGAAACTCGTACCTCCTTTGATCACCCTCTTGAAAAGAGTTTATGACTAGGCTCTGTTTTCAATGTTCACGATGTACATATATATTCCTAGAAAATTGTAGTTTAGCTTCACGTTTAAAAACACATCTATAATATTAAAAACGAAAATAACGTTGAGTCGTAACAAGTCCTAACTTATAGCAATTATTTGAGTACCTGGATTTGTCTGGATTCCTCTTCCAGGTTCAACCACAGTTTATACTTTTTTTTTAAAAAAGGTTATCGGGAGATTTCTTTGCCTCCATTAGCCCTGATTCGGTTTACGCTCCTTACGGAGTTTATATTCTCGTCACACCATATTCGCTTAGTTCGGGGTAAATTCGAAAACTGCTACATCTTTAAAAATGTTTTGTCTGCAGAGTTTACACTAAAACCTTAAAAATATTTGAATGTAGGTTTTTTTTTAAGTTTGATGCACCACATTCGCTTACCTAAAATTTGAAACTTGAAATTGTGTTAAAATTTGAAACTTGAAATGTGTTATTTTAATTATTATCACCTTTTTTTAAGATCTTCTAATACTACTTTATCCTGTGGCATTTTTTAGTTGATTAAAGGATGATTGTCGTTTAAGTTAGCAATAATTTCTAATCTGCGTGAGTCAACTCTTTGATTTCAGCCTTTATTTTCTTTGCCTTAAAAGCTTATCTAACCACTAGCAAGCAGAACCACTAGCAATCATCGGCACGTTACGGTCCAGATATCTTTTAAAAAGAGTGACCATGAATGCTTATACGGGAATTGGTAGCACTTATTTTCAAACGCCTTCATCTCTATAGTATCAGTCCCATGGCCATCCACAGAATGGGGATGAGATACGCTTAGAATTTCATTCTATCTGCTTGAAGTTTAAAGAAGGTTAATTTTCTCGTTAATTTTCTCATTCACAACAAATTATTGTTTCTCAATAAGACTACAAGACTGCCATGATGGTACCAACGGTTTTCGTTCAAAATTGACAACAATACAAAAAAAATTCTGACGCCGGTGTTTTTCTAACCATTAATTAAAAAAAACTTTCCGAAAAATAAGTTTTTCAAAGAAAAGTAAAGGCCATTTTAAACTTAACCTCAGGAGATAAAAATACCTTTTAAAATGCAAACTCAAAACGACCAGAAATTACTATTAAAGAATAAATGAAACCCAAAACGAACAGAAATTAAATAAACAATCATAGCAAAAAATATACAAGTAATAATATAAATGAATAAATAGATCTTAAAGCGATTAATTAATAGATTGAATATGAAAATCTAGCTTAAAACGACAACAAATATTTTGCTATTAAAGTATAAATGAAATTTAAAACGAACAGAAATTAAATAAACAATCGATGCGAACAAAACATACAATATATATTAATGTAAATGAATAAATAAATCTTAAAACGAGTGAAATTTAAATTGAATATGCAAATCAAGTTTGAATCGAATAAAAATAACTACCAACAAGCGTTTGGGTATCGTGTCACTGCGGAAGCCTAAAACTTACTGCGTCATTGGCGCTTTACTGAAAACAATTCTTTGAAATATTCTCACTTTTGTAACTTTAAGAAATCCAAAGTTAATTAAGATTTTACGGAATAAATATCAGCATATGTATATTAAATTGGCAATTCACATTTTTTTCAGTAAACTCATTTGAATTTTTTTCAGTAAAGTACAAATTATATTCTGGCTTTTAGAAAGCATAGGGGTTTTGAATCCTACTCACATTAATTTATGCTCGTTTCGAGTTTGACTCTAATATTTATTTTAATTTTTGTTTGTTTTGGGTTTCATTTATTTGTTGATAATGATTTGGGGTAGTTGTATGCTTGGTAGATTATATGATAGTCCGGACGCCAGGTGTTGAAAATTTGAACCATACCACGACGGAATGGGGCTGCTACGAGAATTAGCCTACCCTCCACCCCCTAAATTGACCAAGCGGATTCAAAAATACCAATGGCACTTGCTTGTGAGTAGTGGAACACTCCGAAACTTGACATTTTATTATATTTTGGTGTTTCATGCAAGAAAATGCATGTTCCACAAAGTTTGAGGTGCAGTTTTCCGCTCAAATAGAAATGCCTAGAAGCCATAGAATGTTTTCATAACAAACTAACACGATTAGTTACGAAAAATGGCAGAGTTAAAAAAATAGCAAAACTATATGAGTCTTGAACAGTCTTGGAAAGTATAAACAAAATCAAATTGAATATTAGATATATAATGATATTAATTGTTGAAAGATCAATCAGTTCAATTTTTTTTCGCTGTAATTTTTATTTTCATTTTCAATGCTGTAAGAACTGGAAAATAATAAATTTGTAATATACGAGTAATTCGTTTTCAGTGAAGCACCAATGACGCAGAAGGCTTTAGGTTTTTACAGTTAAAAAAGGGGGCAGTATCCAAATTTTGTTGTAGTGAAACTATATTTGTCTTGAAAAATATTTAAAATAAATAATGAATTAAGATGAATATTTAACTAATATTGATATTAATTGATAAAAACTGATCAGTTCAAAATTTTACTGTAATTTTAATATTTATTTTCAATATTATGTACAAAAGAAAATATTTGTAATATAGTTCGTTTTCAGTAAAGCGTCAATGACGCAGTAGGTTTTAGGCTTCCGCAGTGAGACGATACCCAAACTCTTGTGTGTAGTCATTTTTATTCGATTCAAACTTGATTTGCATATTCAATTTAAGTTTCACTCGTTTTAAGATTTATTTATTCATTTACATTAATATATATTTTATGTTTTGTTCGCATTTATTGTTTATTTAAATTCTGTTTGTTTTAAGTTTCATTCATACTTTAATAGCAAAATATTTTTTGTCGTTTTAAGCTAGATTTTCATATTCAATCGAAGCATTGCTCGCTTTAACATCTATTTATTCATTTATATTATTACTTATTGTATGTTTTTTGCTATGATTGTTTATTTAATTCCTGTTCGTTTTGGGTTTCATTTATTATTTAAAAGTAATTTCTGGTCGTTTTGAATTTGAATTTTAAATGTTATTCGTATCAACTGAGGTTAATTTTAAATTAGCCTTTACTTTTCTTTTAAACACATATTTTTCAGAAAGTTTTTTTTAAATTAATTTTTGTTCGTTTTTGATTGCAAAAAATTTCAAGTTTTTTTTTGGCATGGGGGGGGGGGTGCTTACTGTCCGATTATTTTTGACTTTAAAAACGGATCTAGAACTCAATGTTTGGGGAAATGATGAGCATGGGGGGGGAGGGGGCTAGTTACACTCCAATCACTTTCGACTATTAAAAAGGGCACTATCTCTTCAATTTCCAATTGAATGAGCCTGTTTTAAAGTTACTACGACAACGCCTTCCGTAAAAACCTTATTTGCCCCCAGGGCATAACTTAAAACCCTTTTCCTGAGGGTTGTGGGGGGGTATCCACCTCAAAAACATATTTTCTATCTGGAAATCAACTACGCTGAACAAAATGGCTATCTTAAAATTTTGACTGGATGTGTTTGGGGATATGATGGGTTTGGGGGGGGGAGGGGCTAGTTACACTCTAATCACTTTCGACTATTAAAAAGGGCACTAGCTATTTAATTTCCAATTGAATGAGCCTGTTTTGAAGTTTCTACAACAACGCCTTCTTTAAAAACCTTATGTGCCCCCAAGGCATAACTTAAAACCCTTGCCCTGAGGGTTTTTTTTTTGGGGGGGGGTATCCTCCTCAAAAATATATTTTCTATCTTGAAATCAACTACGCTGAACAAAATTGCTATCTCAAAATTTTGATTGGATGTGTTTGGGGAAATGATGGGCGTGGGGGGAGGAGGGGCTAGTTACACTCCAATCACTTTCGACTATTAAAGAGGGCACAGGCCCTTTAATTTCCAGTCGAATGAGCATGTTTTGAAGTTTCTACGACAATGCCTTCTATAAAAACCTGATATGACCCCAGGGCTTAACTTAAAACCCTTTGCCTGAGGGTTGTGGGGGAGTATCCTCCTCAAAAATATATTTTCTATGTGGTAATCAACTACACTGAACAAAATGGCTATATCAAAAGTTTGATTGGATGTGTTTGGGGGAATGATGGGCGTGGGGGGGGGGCTAGTTGCCCTCCAATCATTTTGGACTATTAAAAGGGCAATAGCCCTTTAATTTCCTATCGAATGAGCCCATTTTGAAGTTTCTACGAAAACGCCTTCTATAAAAACCTTATATGCCACCAGGGCATAACTTAAAACCCTTGCCCTGAGGGTTTTGGGGGAGTGGCCTCATCAAAAATATATTTTCTATCTGGAAATCAACTACGCTGAACAAAATAGCTATCTGAAAATTTTGATTGGATGTGTTTGGGGAAATGATGAGCGTGGGGGGGGCTTGTTACACTCCAATCACTTTCGAATATTAAAAAGGGCACTAGCTCTTCAATTTCCAACTGAATATGCCTGTACATATTATGTACAGTTTTTGTACAGTTTTTGTACAGTTTTTGTACAGTTTTGTACACTGTACATGCCAGTAGTACAAGACGGTACTACTATTGTTTTGGACCTATAAAATATTCTGGGCACCCTCTGGGTCCAATTTATATTTCTGAGGGGCCTGAAACGTTTCCCTGTGGATTTGTTTCATACGTCGATGTCTGTAGTTGGGATTCAGACACGTGAAATTCCGTAGGCATATCTAATTGATTGACATTTGTCTGTCGATTTTGCCTGGTATTATTACTATAGTTTGGATTTCTTGTGTCAGTGGCGGCAGTTGGCGCTGACTGCCAATGTCGTTGGCTAGAAAAATTTTCATTTCTCGTTGGCCAATTAACTATTTGGCGTCTGCTTGAAAAATTTGTATGTCCAGTTGGCTGATAATTATTTTGTCTATTGGGGGGAGGTTAATACAAATTTGTTTGGTACGCGTTATAAGGTACTGATTGGTGCAATCCTCCCTGGCTATAGCCTGGCGCACCACCAGCGCTAAAATTTGTTCTTCTGAACAAATGGTTGCCATAATTTTGCCTGCTGCCGACAGTAATTCTTGGTGTGTTATTGGGGACATAACGGCACTCCCTCGCGATGTGTCCAGGTCGATTACAAATATAGCCTCTTATTTTTGTATGGTTATTTTCATAATTAGATTGTTGGACAGGCTGAAAACGCACTGTTTTCTGCCTAGCGGGTTCTTGTGTTTTATTTCTTTGTGGCACTGGGGAGTTATCCCTTGAAAAGAAATTGGGAGATGCTTGATCTCCCTTGAAGATTAGGTTCATGTTTGAATCGCCTAGGCTATTTATTTTTGCTTTACTGTTATTTGCGACAATCTTGTCGACTTCGATCAATCGATCTACCTCCTGAACTGCAAGATCTAACGTTTGAATATTTTTGGATATTACCATTCTTTATAGGTTTGCGGGTAGCCCTTGCAAAAAGGCATTGAGTATAAATTTTTCATACAGTTGTCCTGAACCTCTTCCGTATTTAGCCTCTACTGAAATGCGTATATTATCAAGATATTCTCTTATATTGTGTGAATAGTCAAAGCACACCATTCCGTGTTTTAATTTATTTATGGAACTGGTTTCGATAAATCTATCTTTAAATGCCCTTCAGAATTTGTCTACCGTATCTTTTGGCATGCAGGCGTCGTCATCTAAAGTATGTTAAATCTAGTTTAGAAAGGTTAAGGTCTGGCCTTTTAATCGTAATAAAAGCGTGGCGACTAACGTTTCTAGATCTGTGTTTGTAAACTCTACAAACTGGACCAACTGGATCTGAAATTCGCCAATATATGATCGACTATTGTACTGCGGGATAGACTCTGCTATTTCTATATTTTTCGTGACCAATTTTTGCGCCTTTAATTGTTCTGATAAATCTTCTGACATTTTTTTGCGTTTGAATAATTCGAAATAAATTTATTTTTATTCACTTAACCTATTTTGGGGGAGGCTATTATCTTCTATGAGATATTTTAAAGGGTTTACTTGTAATAGTTTAGTGGCAATAGGTCTAATCACTTTTTTTTTATGTATTTTTCCAATGATTAAATTTAAATTGCAAGGTTTATAGCCTAACTAGTTCGCAAATTTTCCTCCAATTTCCGACCGTGCCATTTGTGGCGATAAATGAAATTTGTAGCGATAAAAGAAATGACTGATGTAATTGTGGTCATAAAGATTGACCGCATCAAATGTAATATTATGCTTAAAAGCTGTGAACTTACACCTTATAAGTTTTCTGATAACGCCACTTATAACGCTAAGTACTGTGCCATATACAATATCATAATTTAAAGCAGTCTACTGAGAGCTCCAGTTCTTCCGGGGTAATTTTTTCTTAGACTACTTAATAGGCTAGGCAAGCTACAAAAATAATGAAAAAGTTGAGTTTATGATCGCACCACAGCACTGCGGAGTAAGGTAAATTTGTGGCCGCGCCACCCTCAATTATTGAAAGAAGATAAAATATATAGCCATAAAATGTAACCTTTTTTCCTCGAGCTATCTGGAGATAAGATTCCTAGAAACGTACCTTGGAGAAATGCGAACCAATCACCTATCGTGCAGCTAGATAGAGATATGTAAAATAAGATAAATGAAAATAGAAAGATAATAGTTTGATTATGACTTACATAATTAGGTGTACAGCAATGCTCGCTTCAATTGACGGCAAATAATAACCAAGTCTCTACAATGACTGCATAATAATTTGAATCGTAATGCCCTGAATGCCAATATAATTCTGAACATAATAATCTTCCTAAAAGCACTTTTTACCCCCACTATCCAACATAGTCCTTTTCCTGCGCTATAAGAGCTGACCCACAATTGGCCTAAGTCCTGAGGCGGGCTAAGCCCTCCGTCCAATACTCTGTCTTAAAATTTCTGATGATTCAAACGTTCACATGGCTCTTATAATTTAAAGTTCCTGAGAAACATTGTGTGTGTAGCATCTTTTTTATTGCCAACTATCGTAGCGAAATCCAAAGCTGGATAGCGCCGTTCTTTGTCTGAGGTTAAGACGCAATTTTTGTCTTTCCTGATTAAGGACTTTTATTTTTTTGAAACTAGATTTAAACTTAATTAGAGGTAGTTTGAATTATCTTTAGAAAGAAGGAACTTTATTTTTGTATTTTAAATATATCGCATTTTACTCACGGTACACATTACCCTTCCCATTATTTAATGACATCCTGTCATTAATACTTACTTGCCTTTAGGCTTTTGAAATGTTCCCAATCTATTAACAATTTATTGTACATAATTTTTTCATGCTTATGTTTTGGTTTAATCGGGAGTGCTAGTAGCTCACTCTATTACCTCTTTTGTTTTATTCTATATCACTATCTAAAATTCGTCTACCGGACTAAGATTATTCATGGTTCTAGCCTAGCTACTATACTAAAGATTTTTATTTTCTTTCTACAACTAACATTGATTACTTTTACATTTCCAACAAGGTTGGGGCTATTCTACCTTTACATAAGATTTTTTTTGAGAATTCACCTTTTACAAGTTTTTTTGTTTTGTTTTGCTGTCTATAGGGCACACTTCTTTCTATCTACGCTACATTACATGAATAGCACGAGAACGCTACACATAAATCTATCTAACACTACATATAAGAACGATTTAAAACACACAATATTGGGTTTACCATGTTTACTGGTAACATTAAAGCACTTTCACTGGGTATGTTTGCTATGTAATATTAATGATAGAATATTGGAATTTTTGAGTTATCAAAGTTATTAAGAAGTAACATATGTAAATTCACACCTATTTCATCACCTTCGAGTCGTTAGCATACTCAATCCTTCTGTTGTAAATTATTGTCCTTCACTCTTTTCGTCTTGGCAAAAGTTTTAAAGCACTTACGTTATGGTTTCTTCATGGAACAGTTCAAGCACGATTGTGTTCACACGACAAGCTTTCTCTAATTGTCAACTGGCAAATGATGCTTCCAATTACAGGTGTGGGAATATGCTATCAGAGTTCATTCTCACCTGCTTTTTGACAGTTCATAGGGTGCCTTATCATTAAGGGGTCGAACACTGGGAGTGCGTTTATTTTCTTCTCAGCATGTCATTTTTGGGATATTTTGAGGCACATAGAGAATGTATTCTCGTATAAAATTGTTAATTCGTGCTCTTAGGGATCACATCACAATTCTCTTATAAAATTGTTAGTTCATGGCTTTTGTCTATTAACATTTTTGGTGATTCCTTAGTTAACCACAGGGGACTTGCGGTTTGGCTCTAGAACAGGTTGACATCGCACTGTATTGACTCCTTCAACATAGTGTCTTTAACTTGCGGGAGGGGTATATTGTCACTGAGGGGCTACTCACCGGGCTTAATTTAGGTTTCCAGATTTCTGTTTAAGAATTTGTCTGATAACGTTTATGGAATAGCAGAGATATGAACATTCCTCAAAGAGGGGATAGGATGGATTCCGAGAGATGGTCGAAAGAGATTCGACGCGTGAGTCTGTGACACATAAATAGTTTTGGGGTCATCAAATATCATAACTATACGGTCATATGGTATATGGGGCCATAATGATTATCAAAGGCGATATTTATGTACTAATATCTTGTACTGGTAGATGGGGTCCTCAGAATTTATATGAATATAGAGTTCGATAATGCACTGGATACTGAGATTCAAATATAATCTTACCGATGCGTAATATGGTTCATGGTCGAGGAAACGATCAAAGGTAACTGTTTTTTTTCGTAGACGAAGCTGGGATGAAAATTACCTGGAGTGTATGGTGAGTACTCTTCGTTGGTTGAGGTATGATGAAAATAGGGGCTACTAGGTTGTATCTGCGCTGGACAACTTATTGTAATGATCAATATCCCATAGGTCTATCCACTTCCTGTAATAAAAACAACTAGTCATAATCACACGTTATTTACAATCAAGTATTAATAATACATGACAAACAATACAAGTTGGTGAATTTCATGGTCAAGATCATCCTACAAGACGATATAAAGATACACTGGTATTACTGCATAACACAACATTATTATTATATTGGTTTCGTAAACGTACAATTCCCATTGTGAAATCTAAAATAGAGATGTCTTCAAATTTCTTTTGAGAAAGGAAGCAACGATAAAAGGCTTATTTAATTATTTAATACATATTTAATTCTCACTGAAATTTAAAAAAATCTTTTAAACATACTTTAATATATATTATTTATTTTGATGTCTAATGTTATAACATATATCATGCCGGAATTATTTACGCACGTCCTTGCTTTCTAATAAAGGTGTGTGGGAGTGTCGTAACTGTTGGGTTTTACTTACACAACACTACAATCAGGAAAAAAGACATAGCAAGGACGAGTGGAGACTTCTATACCCAGTAGTTTTCTCATGTCTTCCCTTTTTCTTGTCTTAGACGTTCTCAGGGGGGTCTGGGTTTAACCTCCACATCTCAGCTGTTTTCCCATGCTCTTCTCTTGGTTTTCGCCTTCTTAGTCTCGGGATTTTTCTGTAATTAAAAGTCAACAGGGTTCTTATGGTCAAGGAAGTTGCGAATACGATACATACGGCCAATAGTATGTTTCACCAGAAATTTGTTGAGAACAATCCGTATCTATTATTCACATAAGTTAAACTCTGGTCTTCATGTGTAAATATGGTAATATGCGAATCTAATCCTTCTTTTATTTTTGTAAGCCTTATTGTCTCTTTCTTCTTTTTTATTGTGGTCCATTTCGAGGTTCTTACTTCCTCGTTTTCTATATTGGGAATAGTGTACGCCAGGTTAATTGCCTTGAAGTTGGTTATTTTGGGACTTATTATCTTTGTGCTCCTGGTAATTAACGGTGTTCGGACAGTTGACTCTTTGGTTACGAGTCGACACCCGTGTTTTATGGTTATCGTACCCACATTTTGTAACAGTAATTCTGTTTTGTAACTTGGATCTATTCCTTTTGTATTATTATAACAACACAAAGTTCCAACAGTTTCTCTTGCAAGAGAAAATAACCAAAGCTCTTTTCTAAGGTGTATGAATATTTTTCGTTTAGTAATTCCCATCACGTCTTCGCATGAATTCGGAGTTTCTTCCTGTTGGGTGTCTTTAAAAAATATATCTAACATACAGGATCCAGACTTGACATTATAAATAGGTAATGTAAGTTAGCATACTAAGTTTTTGAATAATACGCACTCTTTTATGTCTGGTGGATTAGCTAGGGCATATTTTCGAATATATTGATCAACAAGTAAATACTTTAGTTCAGTCGGGATAGTCACAAATGAATTTGTATTCTTTATTCTAGCAGGGAAGGTTTAAGTTTTGTCCAGGTCGTAAATGGATTGTTGATTTATCAATGGGATTGTAAGCACTGTCGATAATTGTTCATTTATTTCCTTGGCATGGATCTTTAAGTTAGTATAGTAGAGGAATAAATTTGATATTTTTGGCTGTACGGGTAAATGTGAACCACACGTTAGGTTCGTTTTTATTTTGTATGACATATTTTTTACGCTAGAAGGATCTACTAGGTCGTAGGAGAAAATTTCTCCCGTGAGGGGAAATAATGCGAACTCGAACTTGCTAACACCTGTCGCCAAATTTAGTAGTGACATGGTAATCGTATCGAGTGATACCATGTATTCAGTAAAGCTCGCGTCTATCACCACGCGGTCCACTTCGTTCCTTAAATAATTCATTACGTTTATAGTTTTTGAGATTCTCGTAGGTATGATTTCAATTTTATCTCTCTGGTAATTTGCTGCACTGGCTTGTATCTCCTGACTGTGTAATGTTACATTCATGGCTTTATTCTACTTTCTTACACATTCCCTCAGGCTTATTAGGTCGTCCCCCATTGTCAAACCAAAAAGGCGGGAGGCGAGTCTTCTGATGAATTAGGCCTGTTGACCTACGGTATTTATTTCTTTGAAAGAATACTTCGAAAATCTTCGTGGTACTTTGTTTTAATTTTTGTATTTCCGTATTGAATAATTCAAATAAGGCTTGTAGTCTTTGTCTATATAGTATTAAGTAGGCTTGATGAGTTACCGAGGCAGTTGCTCATCCCGACCCTGATCTGATTCAAGCAGCAATGACCACACCCGAGGCTACTTCCTACCTCGTATCGCAACCGTTTACCACCTTTGAGATCCGAAATGCTGTACAACGGTTAAATAATAATCGAGCCCCCGGTGACTGTGGTATTTATACAGAACTCCTCAGGTACGGGGGTGCAGCAACGATTTTTTGGCTCCAGATAATCTTCTCAGCTGTATGGACGACGGAAAGCATCCCGAATGACTGGCGTGCTGGCATCATATTGCAGCTCTGGAAACGTAAGAGCAGCCCTCAAATCTGCTCCAACTATCGTGGGATCACGCTTCTCTCAGTTCCTGGTAAACTCTTCGCCATGTCATTCCTAGACATGTGTTCCACCTTTTTGCATAGAAAGAGAAGAGTCCAACAAGCCAGATTCCTGCCCAACAGGTCGATGACGGAGCAAATGTTTACTGTGCTCCAGTTGATGGAGAAGACGCAAGAGTTCCACCAAAAAGCGTATATCGCGTTCATGGACTTTAAGGCTGCCTTTGATTCTGTTGATCGCTATTCACATTGGCTGATACTAAGAACTACGGGTTTACCCAAGAAATATTGCTCTCTTTGAAAAGCTGTATGAGGATACGGAAAGCTGCGTGAAAGTAAATGGAAGATGCAGTCCCACATTCCTGGTGAAGACTGGCGTCCGACAAGGTTGCACCGCCGCTCCCGAGCTTTTCAACTGCGTCATAGACCATGTTATGGCCAGCACGATGAATCGCCTTCAAATTGGTCTTCAGTTTGGAGACCGGGTACTCTCTGATGCTGACTTCTACGACGACATAGCGCTAGGTGCGAGCACCGTTGATAAGATGACGGAAGCTCTCCAGTTGCTTTCAGAAGAAGCCTTGAAAGTTGGACTGAAGATCAACTGGCAGAAAACCAAAGTTATGCTCCTTGAGACCCCCACGTCGCGTTCTACTGTAAATTAAGTCAGCATTGGAAGCAACCGAGTAGATGTGGTTGAAGACTTCACTTACCTGGAATCTATTCTGTCGATTGATGGCTTGATCACAAAAGAGCTTACATCTCGAAATGCCAAAGCTTCAGCACTTGTTGGGAGGCTTAGCAGCATCTGGCTGAAGCCAAACATAAGCCGCTTTACCAAAATGCGCATCTAAAATGCGTCAGTCAGCACCGCCCTGCTGTATGGAGCGGAGACATGGCCAGCTGCCAAATCTATTCTCAGCGCCGTCGATGTCGCTCAGACGAAACATCTCCGAAGAATTGAAAGACTTCACTGGACTGACTTCGTTAGCAGCCAGACTCTCCTATAACGCACGGCTCGAACTCCTTTCTTGACTCAGCTCGCCCAGTGTACTGTTCGGTGGTACGGCCATCTCCTTCGCATGCCACGCGACGCCCCAGCACGGGTCGCATTTGACCGACCCCACCCTACTTGGATGGAAACGACCCAGAGGACGCCCACCCACTAGGTGGAAAGACAAAGCCAATGAATTCCTCACCCAAGCCCACACACCAGTGGAAGAAGCTGCGATCCTGGCAAGCGATAGGTCAACCTGGAGGCGCCTAGTCTCATCGTTCTCTACGCCGAACCCTCGGCAGGAGCCTTAAGTCAAGTAAGTAAGTCAAGATGAGTTGAAACTTTTTGGGCGCTTTTCTCATTTAGATTGGGTAATGGTTGTTCGTCTATCATTGCGTAATTTCCATCATAAGGTGTTCCTTTCCTTGTAGTCAGTAATTTAGGGTTTTGTATTGATTTTGTTTAAGCAACGTCTCTCGATAAGTATTCAATGGTATCAGCCAATATTTTCCTTCTGCCTTCCTTGGTGCTTGTTCCAATTGCCATGTCAATGTCTTTCCTTTTTTCATCAAAGTCATCTATTTCGAATTTTTATTTTAGTTTGGTGACAACTGAAGTTGGAAACTCTATTATCTTTACTGTGCATTATTTTACTGGCCTGTAGTCCTTTGTTCGATCTAAGGAATTGAAATATCGATTCTTTGAGTTCATTCGTGTTTTTTTCTAGTCTTGTTACTTGTTGAAACAAGGTCTCGAAGGGTTTGGGGTCCAATTTCATAAAGATCTTCCATGTGTCATGGCTAGCTAGCAATGAATTTTCATGCTTGAATATTACTCCATGTTTTACAATATCTTGGGCCACTGCGTGAACAACGAGGATTATGATGATATTCTTAAGGCTCATCTTATTGTTTGTTTCTAGACCCATTTTTTCAAAATCCTTACACACCTTAAAGTTTCTTGAAAAAATAATTACCTCGAGAAATCTCTCTCGTGTATAAGGAGGAGTTACCAACTCACAAATGTCCCTGGCTTCCTCGTGGAGATTTTCTAGGTGCTGTCCTCTAATGTGCGCCACCGCATTATTTTTAAAACGTTGGTGCAAATTATACCATCTTGGTGCCCTTTGGGAATTTTGATTTCTGAATTCAGTGTTTAACTGTCTATCAGCTAAACACTGCACAACGGTATTATAAGCTTTGATCGGAATCTTTGAACACATATTCCGAAGACTTTTTAAACGCATAATTCTTGTATTATAGTTATCAATGAATTTGCCACCGTTGGATACCAACGGTATCCTTCCCACCATTAATGGGAAGGGTAATATGTACTTTGACTCGTTTTTATGGGGAAATTTATTAAATCCATAGCTTCTCGCAGATTTGTTTTAGTTAAATCTTTGGGAGGAGTTTTCTTTACAGTAATATTGGGGGTTTTTACAACTCTGTTTAGTCCATCCAGTGAAGACATGGGCCTTTCTATTGGAGTTTCGGATGAAACCATATCGTCTAGAAATCTTTTGGGGGGACATGGGGTCGAAATTTTATTGGGGAAAAATTGGGTTTTTGGAGATATTGTATAATCCAATTCTCCCGCGCTATCTGATGATGAACTTTTTGAATCTTGGTGTTTCTACTCTCTCTGGTAGTAGAGATTTTCTTTTAGGAATAACTAAATTTTTAATTTTCTCATCGCTCTCATCCTCGAAATAGTCTTGCTTGAAATTAAAGGGTTTTAGCTCTGCCGATCTTGATCTAGGGGGCTCATTTTCTGCATCTGACTAATCAGTAGAGGAGGGACGCGGTACCCATCTTTCCGGAAAACTGGCTCTTTTTATTCGGCTAACATGTGCCTTGTAAGTTCTTCCGCTATCGGGGTTCACCATTTTAAAAGTATAATCGTTATCGTACTTTTTGATTATTCTGTACGGTCCAGAATATTTGTTGGAATTTTTTTGCCTTCCGTTTTTGCTTCGTTCTATAGGTAGACGCAGTCTCCTACTTTGAAATCTCTACTCCCCTTGACTTTGGGTTGGTTTCTTAGCTCTTGGTTTCTTTTACATTTTTCCAACTCTTGCCTAACTATTTTATAAGTTTTCCTCATCCTATTTATGAATTCTTGTTTGTAATCCTCCGAGTTATTATAATACTGCTGAGATTTAATTATCTGATCAAACGGAACTAAAATCACTACCCAAAAGTAAATAAAATGGATTTTCTTTAATTGTTTCTGAATGAGCAGTATTGACTACGTTTGTTAAATAGGGAAAGAATTGACCCCAATCATTCCTTTTGTCTTTTGCATAAATGCTTAATACATTCAAAAATATTTTATGCCTATTTTCTATTTTACCATTAGCTTGTGGGTGATACGCAGATGTCACCATTTTCTCTATGTTAAGAAAACTCATTAAATCTTTTGTTACCTTTGAAACAAAATTACTAATGCTTTTGCAAAAGTAAATCCAGAAAAGTGATCTATAACTGAAAGAATACAAGTATGGCCTCTGTTGGAAACAGGCAAGCCTCCGCTTGTTCCAAATAAGTCGGATGAGATATAATCAAAGGGTTACTTTGCTAACGGGACCCTTCCAATTGGAGGATTAGAATAAGCCTGGGGGGTTTTTCTTAAGTTACATGCTTCTCATGTACCTAAAAAATCCTTAAGTTTTGTTATGGCCGACGGCACGTAAAAAAATTGTTTTAAAATGTGGAAAGTTTTTGTTAACTCTAAGTGTCCACCTGTGTCTGAATAAAAATATTTGAAGGCAGGTATTATTAAGTTCTGTGGTAATACAAGTATTGTTTAGGTTTGGTTTCTATTTGTCTCAGCAGTCACGATTCTACATAGTATTTCTTCATCAAGATCATAGTAAAAATTATCTATTTCTTTTCCAAGAGTTTTGAATTTATCCGGTAACGCATCGTCATTCACAACATAATTGATCAGCGCGTAACACAGTTATTCCTTTTTTTGCATCCTTTGTATATTTTCTAAAAACTGGGGACAAGGGTTAACCTTACTTTCTTTTAAAGTGTCTTTGACTTTGTTTTTCTTACATTCATGTTTGTTCATAGCATTGATAGCGTTAACTTCATTTTCCTTAGCTTCTGACGAAATATTTTCTGGGTATCTACTCAAAAAGTCACAAGCTGCGTTTTGTTTACGTTTTAAATGTTCAAACTCGTAATCTAGGTCTTGGATTTTCATAATTTATCTGGCTAAATCTCCCGTTGGACTTTTAAATGTGTGCAGGTACCGCAAACCTTCATAGTTTGACCGTAACACAAATTTACTACAGATCAAATATTGTCTAAATTTATACAAGTGTTGGATTATATATAATAATTCAATTTTTGTGGCGGAATAACTAATTTCGTCCTCTGATAAGGTTCTGCTCGAATAGCCCATTAATTTTTCTGTTTTTTTTTATTATAAGTTCCTGGTAAAGGATCAGATTTTTCTTTGGGAGTTACTTGTGAAAGAATAGCCCTAATGTCTTTTGAACTAGCATTGGTTTTGACTACAAATTGTTCGTTTTCGAAATCAGGAAGTGATAATATTGGTTCAGAAGTGAGTGCCTTTTTGAGACGGTCTAGGGCAGTTTGAGCTTCCTGGGACCAGGTAACATTTTGGGAGTTCCCTTTAGTTAATTCCGTGAGGGGTTTCGCAATTTGGGCGTAATTGCGCACGAATTTTCTAAAGTAGCCAGTAAGACCTAAAATTCCTCTTAATTCTTTCATGGTTTCATGGTTCTTAATTCTTATCTGGTGTTTGTTCCTCAATGCTTTCAAACGAACTGTTCTCTTAGGTTGGAAACAAAAACATTATAAACAATGTGTCACGGTGACAAACAGATAATACATAGCTCGATAAGCATATTATGTAAATTCAAAGCTAACGTTCCTAGAAATCTGGTCTGATGTCACTCCCGGTCGATTTCTAGCCATGTCATTGACCTATAAATAGGCACGTGATCATGTCCCGGTCGGAATCAATAGACTTGTGGTTTCTAGCCCTGCCATTGACCTAGAAATAGGCACGTGATCATGTCCCGGTCGGAATCAATAGACTTGTGGCTGTGACGTCACTCCGGTTAGTAATCAATAAGGGGTTTCTACTGACGAGATGCAAAAATGTACCCAATGAGCCCTTGAATCACCCCCCACCCCCTGAAAAATATGAGAGTTTTCATATTTAAACTCATAAGTACATAAAAGTAAAGTAACAAAAACATATTGACATCGCTAAGCGTTTCCATAGATTGATAGCAGTGGTGTTATTCTAAGAATATTCGATAACCTACTTTAAAAAAATCTAACAAAAAGAAAAGGAACATTTTCGATTTCGAAACAATTTAATTGTGTGAGCATAACTGCAACAATAATATAATGCACATATTCAATTACTGATATAACTTTTTGTCCTCAATATACTTTACTTTTGCATTTAAAGCACTTTGAAGTCTATGTAAATGTACTATATCAACTTGGGGTAATTCCAAATTGAATAATGGAATATTCGATTTGCATTTGACAATTAAAAGTTTATCAGTGGGTACATTGCCTTTCACGTATAGTGCTGTCACACCGAAAAAACAACATATTTCTCCAACTTCCTGTTGTACCGTGGATAGATCCTTCCCTCCTTCATAGAATGGGGAGATAACTCTATCATATAAGCCTAGTCTGTTTATAATCCGTAATGTCATACTCCACTTGTCTCTATTGTAAGCATGCATTTTATAGTTGATGTGCCAGTGATAGCAAGAGACATCACTATGATCTGTAGCCAACAATAAAAATGCACAGTGAAAAATTACACCGCTAGCTGACTTCTTTAAACCAATGTTTTCACCATCGAGAACACCATACATCTTTGAAGTTTCCGTATTATATTGATTCAACTGATAATCAAATTTAATTTATTGACTGAGATACAAAAGAATCAAACACCAAAGTTATAAAGTGTGAAACCATAACAAACAATTATAACGTAGGTTGATTTCCATGGAGAAAGTGCGACAAACAGATAATACATTGTTCGATAAGCATATTATGTAAATTCAAAGCTAACGTTCCCAGAAATCTGGTCTGATATCACTCCCGATCGGATTTCTAGCCCTGTCATTGACCTAGAAATAGGCGTATGATCTTGTACGCCCCGTTTTTCGTCCTGTATTCAATAATGGGCATAGAATTTTATTGGAAATCACAAAAAAACGCTTTTTGAAAGAACAGTCATCGATCAAATCGAAAATTCACCATAAGGATACTACAGGGTAGTTCCTTGCATAATTTAGCAGTGCATATCGTCTTGCATCTCTTCCTTCAAATAAATGAAAACGTTTATCTGTTTGTAGTGCTTTTATAAGCACTCTTATACGATTTCTTGCACTATTTGAGTCTAATAATATGCAAAGGGTTATTTTCTTTGTGTATTTTTTATGCTCTCTTAAGCGTTGAGTTTTCTCACTGTTATAGTTCTTTTTATTCAAACTGTGATGATTTGACGAGGATACATTAACCCACGAGTGATTAAAACACACCTTATCTAAATCAAATGTACTAAATATATCGTCTGGCTCAGTCTGGAATGTTAGAATATCATCATATACATGGGGTGTAGGGGTGGATTTCGTTGAATTAGCTTGTTGTATCATCGGTTTTAGTGGGGTTCCCTCAACAAGATCACACAATGGCTTTTCTTCTTTTCCACTCAAAGGAAATGCGCCCCAAAACTATCATCATCATCATCATCATCATCAATAAAATCCGATAATGAAAATAACTATCGGAAGAAGCAAAGGTTTTACTTGGAAAAAAAACATTAACGCACGAGTGATGAAAACACGCCTTGTCTAAATCAAACGTATTAAATATATCGTCTGGCTTATTCTGGAATGTTAGAATATCATCATATACATGTGGTGTAGGGGCAGATTTCGTTGAATTAGCTTGCATCGGTTTTAGGGGGGTTCCCTCAAAGAGATCACACAATGCCTTTACTTCTTCCCCACTCAAAGAAAATGCGCCCCAAACACTATCATCATCATCATCAATAAAATCCTATAATGAAAAGAACATAATCGGAAGAAGCCATCGGAATAAATATTTATTCAGTTCTAATTCTATTCATGTTTGATTTAAAGTTCTAGCTCTTTACTTTTACTTGAAAAATATGTGAAAAAATCAATGTTTAGATAGCCATTTTGTATTTCAGAGCCAAAATCTTAGGTGTAATAGGGGCTTAGAAATGCATACCAACTAAATATTTATTTGGTCAATACTTTTGTATTTTAAAACATCTATTTTTGCTACAAGTAACACCACTTGTGTCAGAAAACTTTTTCTTTTCCACATATATGTAAGTACTATTTAAGATTGTATTTATTTTTGTTACATGTATATCAATTGACCATTACCTCCGAGGCCGTTCAAATAATTTTAATAATATATTAATTTAGACAGAAAAAAATAAAGTGAAAATGTATATTTCGTTGAAAAATAGCTAACTTAATAATTTAATACTGTTAAAAAGTGTTTTTTTCTTCAGTATTGTTTAAGAATGATTAAAGATGCTATCTGAGAAATTGATCAATGCAGAAATAGATATGGGTTTTATTTTTTTATGTTCAAACAGTTCAAAGGAATAGAAGGTTAGTGAAGGGTAATCCTTGCCCTTCAAATTGACTGTTCCCTCTAGGAGAAAAAATCATTAGCGGGAATGACGGTAAATTTAACTCACATTAACTGCTTCCTGCGGGGTCATCAACTTTATTGGTAGTTCGCTTTTTTCTATAGAGGGTCTTGTAGTCACGCTATTTATTTGTTACATGTATACCAATTGACTATTACATACGAGGCCAATGTTCAAATCATTTTAATAATAGATTAATTTAGACACAAAATTATAATAAAAAGGTATATTTCATTGAAAAAAAATAGATAACTTAATAATTTAATACTGATAAACAGTGGTTTTTTTTCTTCAGTATTGTTTAAGAATGATTAAAGATGGTATCTGAGAAATACAGAAATAGAAACGGATTTTCTTTTCTTATGGTCAAACAGTTAGAAGAAATAAAATTTTAGTAAAGGGCAATCCTTGTCATTCAAATGGACTGTCCCCTTTGGAGAAAAATCATTAGCAGAAATGACGGTGAATTTGACTCATATTAACTGCTTCCTGCGTGGTCATCAACTTTATTGGTAGTTCGCTTTCTTCTATAGAGGGTCTTGTATTCTCGCCATGTATATAGGGCGTAGAAGGTGTAGGTGAAAATTTCGATAAAATTTAAAACTTACATTATTTGTTCCTTGCAATGCCATCGTATTCATTGTCAATTTGCTTTCTTCTTCTATACTGGTCTTTAATATCTTAAAAGGAATATCTATCGGAACCCATCTGCTAAAAAATCGAACTTCATCCTCAGGATTGTGTATTTTATTCGAAAGTATCTCACATTTAAAATGTGATAGCCCTGGCTAGTAAGGCAATCGTAGGCCCACCAACATTCACTGATAATTGTTGTCCCTGGCAGGATTCGGTTTTGGATAATTCCCAACAGCCTGGCACTACTTATATCCGGTACAGAAACAATGAATGAATTACCAGTCCCTTGCTCTATTCCACCAACCCAAACACGCTTGACAATCCGACCACAATTATATTTGCGCTTTCCAAATTTGGCTTCATCTATCTCAACAATGACTCCTTCTTCTCCCAAATGAGCGGAGTTTGAATGACATATGTACATACAAACTTCTCTGCAGAACTGGCTCCAATCCACAAAGGTTTTCGTACAACAATTAACAAGATTGATCATGAAATCCTCCCTTGGTGGCGGTATTTAAAGCCAAATCATCAAAAAACGGAAAATTTGTAGCAGAGAAAGGCGTGAACCATCCATCCATGTTTTGTCATCGATTGATTTTGAAAAATTACATTTTACCTGAGAATATTCGCGGACACCTCGGATAGGTATAAGCCTAGACTTCTGGCAACGGAGCGAATTTCTATATTTTACGTAAATCTGGCCACAGTTATCAGAATTCCCGCTTCTCAATAACATGCCATGGTTATAATACAACTCTAAAGCTGCCTCAACAGTAGAAAATTGAATGATACCACAACAGAAATTTTTAAACAAAAATTGCAGGACATATTTCAATAATTGTCATTTATAGACTGAAGCTACAAATTGTTATATCATTTGCGGCTTTCATAATTGTTTCATTGTTAAAGGGCGGGGAATAGTCAAACAAAGATAACAGTGAGTTGGGTCATGAATATATTGGAAAGATGGGTCAACTTGTATGCGTTTTTGTGCATTTGAAATAGTTGCTTCCTAACAGATGAAAATATCCTAGTGTTGGGCCCACATGGTTGACCCAACGATTCGGCTTGTTTCGTCCCAGGTTGCATAAATTTCATTTTGGCAGAAACCGTAATGCTTCCATTACTGATGTTTGTTCAAGAACACAAATGAAGATCACATTGACTTTATACTAGGATGTTTTTTTTTAGTTAACAACATTTCCAGTTACCTTCTATAATTTTTAGTGGCCCTACACCTAGAGAGAATTATTTTCTTACTTCAAACTGTCGAAATGCCAGGGTAGTTCCTTGCATAATTTAGCAGTGCATATCGTCTTGTATCTCTTCCTTTAAATAAATGAAAATATTTATTTTTTTGTTGTGCTTCTATAAGTACTCTTATGCGATTTCTTGTAGCACTAGAATCTCTTAATAATATGCAAAGGGTTGTTTTCCTTGTGTATTTTTGTATGCTCTCTTAAGCGTTGAGCATTCTAACTGATATAGTTATTTTTATTCAAACTGTTATGATGTTACGAGGATACATTAACGCACGAGTGATGAAAACACACTTTTTCTGAATCAAACGTATTAAATATACCGTCTGGTTCATTCTGGAATGTTAGAATATCATCATATGCATGTGGTGTAGGTTTGGACTTCATTGAATTAGCTTATTGTATCATTGGTTTTAGGGGGGCTCCCTCAACAAGATCGCGCAATGCCTTTGCTTCTCCACTCAGGAAATGCGCCCCAAACACTATCATCATCATCATCAATAAAATCCTATAATGAAAAAAACATAATCGGAAAAAGCCAAGGTTTTACTTGGAACAAAAACAGTGATGTATAAAAAAATAAAAAGAAAAGGCAAAATAGGGATCAAGTTCATAACACTGTGCTAGGGGATCCCAACTCTTCTCGAAGCTATTCCTTTTTCAACACTAATGTTACATTCTATTAGTTGCGCTTCTTCATCTTCGGTTAATGGAAAAGCACTCCATACATTGTGTACTGGTTGAGGTGTTTTTTTTTATTTCCACTATTCGAATTTCTTGGGTTTCTTGGGTTGCTTGTATGATGTTGAAGGATGTTCCTTAAATATGAATTAAATATAAGTAAATTGAAGTTGAAACGTTGAATGTATAATAAATTGTACATAATCGGAATAAATACTAATTCAATTCTAATTCTATTTATGTTTGATTTAAAGTTCTAGCTGTTTACTTTTACTTGAAAAATATGTTAAAAATCAATTTTTAGATAACTATATCATATTTCAGAGCTAAACTCTCAGGTGTAATAGGGGTTCTAGAATTGCATACCAACTAAAGGTATATCTGGTCAATACTTTCGTATTTTACAATATCTATTTTTTGCTACAAGTAACACCGATTGTGTCAGAAACATTTTCTTTTCCACATAGATGTAAGTAATATTTACGATTGCATTTATTTTTTTTACATGTATACCAATTAACTATTACATACGAGGCCAATATTCAAATCATTTTAATATTAAATGAATTTAGACAGAAAAAAATATATGATGAAAAGGTATATTTCATTGATAAGGTTGATTTCATTGAAAAGATATATTTCATTGAAAAATAGCTATCTTAATAATTTAGTACTGTTAAACAGTGTTTTTTTTCTTCAGTATTGTTTAAGAATGATTAAAGATGCTATCTGAGAAATTGATCAATGCAGAAATATAAATGGATTCTCTTTTTTATGTTCAAACAGTTCAAAGGAATAGAATATTAATAAAGGGCGATCCTTTATTTCAAATTGACTGTTCCCTTTAGGAGTAAAAATCATTAGCAGAAATGACGGCGAATTTAACTCACACGAACTGCTTCCTGCGTGGTCATCAACTTTATTGGTAGTTCGCTTTCTTCTATAGAGGGTCGTGTATTCTCGCCATGTATGTTTTAAATGTATACCAATTGACTATTACATACGAGGCCAATATTCAAATAATTGTAATAATAGATTAATTTAGACAAAAAAATTATAATGAAAAGGTATATTTCACTGAAAAAATAGCTAACTTAATAATTTTATACTGATAAACAGTGGGTTTTTCTTCAGTATTGTTTAAGAATGATTAAAAATGGTATCTGAGAAAATGAACAATACAGAAATAGAAACGGATTTTCTTTTTTTTATGTTCAAACAGTTCGAAGGAATAAAATGTATGTAAAGGACAATCCTTGTCATTCAAGTTGACTGTTCCCTTTAGGAGAAAAATTATTAGCAGAAATGACGGTGAATTTAACTCACATTAACTGATTCCTGCGTAGTCATCAATTTTTTTGGCAATTCGCTTTCTGCTTTAGAGGGTCTTGTATTCTGGCCATGTATATAGGGTGTAGAAGGTATAGGTGAAAGAATCGATACAATTTAAAACTCACATTATTTGTTCCTTGCAATGCCATCGTATTCATTGTCAATTCGCTTTCTTCTTCTATACAGATCCTTGTATTCTCGCCTTGTATATAGGACGTCGAGGGTCCGGCGTAGCAAATTACTGAAGGACGCATGTGTGATCCTCAATTTATGCCTTTTTGATGGCGGGAAGGGCATATTGTTTAAAATTATTCTTAAAAAGAAATTATATAATAGTTTCCTTAAAAACAAACAAAAACATTTTAAAACTTTTTAGGAGGTTTTATCATTTAAACTAGCTAAAATTTGTTAATTCTTATACACTGTTAGGCACTTTTATTTATTATAATAATGCATGTTAAAAAAAAAAAATAAGAAGTGATAGATAATTTCATTAAGATACTGTCATTCTGCATTATTGCAATTCGAACACATTATTTTTTAAGCATATGTCGTAGAGGGAAAAAATCATAGCTCAAATGAAAAAAAATATCAGAGTTGAAAATCATGAAGCTACATATCACTTCTTAAAGACTGGATCAGTACTTATAGGTTAGCTGGAACACATACGAGAAGTGAAGTTTGGTTAATGCTAATGAAGTAAAGCACTAACTAAAAGCTGTTAATATTTTTCAACTTTTGGGGGAGTTTTATCATTGAAACTTGCTAAAAAGTTGATAATTCTTATACAACGTTAGGCACCTTTATTTATTATAATATTGTATGGCAAATTAAATACATAAAAAAATATATTTTTCATTAAGATGATTGTTATTTTGCATTAAAGAAGTTACATTTCTAAAAAAAGAATTAAGTTGAGATAAATTTCATTGTTAGTCTAGACTAGGTTATAGAACCCCCAGTATAAAACCTTCGAAATCTTATAAAATCTAGAAATATAAGTATAATATCTAGAAATATAGGTATGAAAGCAAGCTCCCATTATATAGACCTATAATTAGATAGAAAAAGCTCGTTAACACACAGTTTATAGGCCTAAAATTTATATCAAACGACATTTTCAAAAGCTAGCCTAGTAGAAAATAAATTATTGCGTTCAGAGAAAAAATGCTATCTGGGTTACATTTAACATACGCTTTATGCAACCCCCCCCCCATGTGCAAATATATACCCTGAATTGGAATGTATAGGGTTGGGGGCTAAAATTCATTTCCGACAACAAATGATTATTATATTCGGAAAGAGCATAAAAAAGGCACCGAGTGGTATATCCACTTTATTCGTAAGTCAATAATATGATTTGGTAAAAATTTACCATACAAATATCTCAATTATTTATAAGTAAATATACGTTATAAATTTGCGTAGCAATAACATCAATATCAACTATTTTATCTGGTGTTTGTTCCTCAATGCTTTCAAACGAACTGTTCTCTTAGTTTTGAAGCACAAACTTCGTAAACATTGTCTCAAGTTCAAAAACATAAAATACATATATTTATTAGCATATTATGGAAATTCAAAGCGACCGTTCCCGGAAATCTGGTCTGATGTCACTCCCGGTCGGATTTCTAGCCCTGTCATTGACCTAGAAATAGGCACTTGATCTTGTCCCGGTCGGAATCAATAGACTTCTGGCAGTGACTTCACTCCGGTTAGTAATCAATAAGGGGTTCCTACTGACGAGATGCAAAAATGTACCCAATGATCCCTTGCCTCACCCCCACCCCCTTACCCAAAATTATAGTTTTAATATTTAAAAAAATTATTAAATAAAAGTTAATTAAAAAAAACTTATTGACATTAATAAGCGTTTCAATAGATACCAGTGGTGTTATTCTAAGAATATTCGACAACCGACTTAAAAATAATTCTAACAAAAAGAAAGGGAACATTTTCGATTTCGAAACAATTTAATTTTGTTTGAGCATAATTACGACAATAATATAATACACATATTGAATTACCGATATAATTTATTGTCCTCAATATACTTCACTATTGCATTTAAAGCACTTTGAAGTCTATGTAAATGTACTATATCAACTTGGGGTATGCACAACTTTTAACAACCTCGTCATAAATCATAATAATGCATTATTTGTCACCCACTTGGTGTGATCCCAATCTATATCACTGGTTTTGTTGTTGTTCTTCTTCTTCCTGGGATATCTTATACATGTATCCAGAGATGGAATATTTATTGGAACCCATCTGCTTAAAAATTCGAACTTCCATCCTCAGGATTGTCTATTTTATTCGGAAACAAATCACAATTAAAATCTTCCAAATCGACTAATGGAATATCCGATTTGCATTTGACAATTTAAAGTTTATCAGTGGGTACATTGCCTTTCACGTATAGTGCTGTCACACCGAAAAAACTACATATTTCTCCAAACCGTAATGTCATACTCCACTTGCCTCTATTGTAAGCATACATATTGTACAATTAAAATTAACTGCGTCGGAAAGGGTTCTTCCTTGTGCTACTCGGGAGAGCACCCCCTGGCCTGGGGGGGGGGTATAAGTGGTTACTGTAATGGGGGTGAAAAAGACCGCACTAACTGTGCCGTTATGATTTTAAGATTGTCGCTGCGCCACTTGTAATTGGGGAAAGGGATGAGTATAATGAGGGGTTAGAAAAATGACCGCGCCACTCCCTATGGGAGAAAATAAAATATGTAAGTATAGTAGGTTAGAAGTTCTCCAACCATCAATCCAGGAGTGTAACCACGCTTCTTTGGGTCATCTCCTTGTCGATTACCTCTAATGTTATGTAGAAATCAGATTCCTTGGGAACGCTACCGATGGAGACATTTGAACTAGTTATCTACTTTGCGGTGAGATAACAACATATAAGTAAAACAAACACAAATAGAAAAGTAATAGGTGTATTAGACTTACATTTCAGGGTATACAGCAACATACATATATAAGCAAGGCTTCAGTTCAAATGTACATACTCAATAATCTTTACTCCGTCCTTTCTATGGTCTTAATCATAATAATAATCTGTGTTAGAATGCCTTAATAAAAAAATGCCCCAAAAATACTTTTTCACTCCTATATAACACAGGTTCTGATTCTGAGCATTAATCACTATTTCACGATTGGCGCAACTCCTGTTGAAGGATTCCCCACTTTACTCTTATGCTGACAAAATAAGACCATTATGCTGACAAACTACCCAATAGTTCTTTTTGCAATATTTAGATCATTAAATGCCCACATTCCTAAGAGAACCTCCAAACTAAGTTTCAAACAATGTCCCGCTATATTTGTCAAATACTTCTGCGAAATTCAAATCCATCTCATTAGCTCTGTACTTGCAAAAATCCCGTAGTTTTTTGATTTTCAAGTCTGTCAATAGTGTTTGGAAAGGTTCAAGTCTCTTTTGTTTTGTAGAACAAAGAATGTGAAGTTTTACTGAGTACAACAAAGTATTATTGAAATTCTTCAAGCTGGTCTTCGAAATTAATCATCTTTTAATTGGTACTTTTTAAAAGGATATGTGGCTGAGAATAATATGCAGTTTTTCTTTCTTTGTTTATGAATTTAGACGAGAGTTTGAACCGGAATTTAAACTCAATTAGGGGGAGTTTAATTTATATCGGAAGTATTTTTAGAAGGAAGTAAATTTTTCATATTTTAAGTACATATACATTATTCACAGTACATATTACCCTTCCCATTATTTAATGACGTCCCGTCATTAGGACGTGCTTGCCCTTGGGTTTTAAAGTACTTCGGAATTTATCTACTATTTGTCCTATAAACTTTAATTGATATTGTAATATTTTATACCTTTTTAAAGTTTAATCAGGGGTTCTTAAAACATTTTCTGTATTACTTTTCTTATTTTATTGTATTTACTTTTCTAAGGTTCCTTTACCGGACCCAGATTATCTATGGTTACAGTCTCGGCTGTTGTTTTGTATTAGCTAGGCTGTACAAAACATTCAGTGTTTTTTTTCAAATATTGAATATGCTTAATTAATTGAATGTACCAAAAAGAGAAGTAATGAAAAGATGTCAATCTAACTCACATGTTAGTTTATGGGGGTTTCTACTTACGCTTAAGGAAATGGCGCTGATCCAGTTTCATCGTTATGGCGAAATATCCACTTGTACCGGGTGTTCTGGAAAACTGTAATTTTTTTGTAGATGTACTACTGCCATCTCCCTTCCATAAAAAACTCCCAGATATACTCCTCAATGTTGGTAATTGTAAACAGGATTCTGCCTCTGAAACTCTAAGAGGTCACCAAACCAAAATATTGATGAAAAACACAAAATTTATCCCGCAGTTGCAGACCAGCGCTGATTTCGTTGTCTCTAAGTACCCAAATACTGGAGATTTTCTGGTTGGTGATGGCAATGAACTTAAGATGAATTTAATTTGCTCCTCTTTTGCATATTTGATATTTTGATTCTTAAAAATCTTTAACTTGCTTGGGCACGGCGTGGTCGCTCCTCAAAAAATGTGCAAAGTCTTCGCCGTTCCTCCACATTAAATTATATTGCTTGAACGTCACAGAGGCGGTGGCATTTGCATCTGCTCCATGAACAAACACCATTGCTCTTCGGCAAATTTCGTCCGAAGACAATGGTGGGTATTCTGCATTAAATGAATTGCTTATTCTACATTTGTCTTCATCTAGTACATCTAGAATTTCATCCACTTGTACTGGGTGTTCTGCGACATTGTAGTTTTTATGCAGATGCACTACCGCCGTCTCCCTTCTATAAGAAACTCGCAGAAATACTCCCCAATGTCGATAATTGTATATAGGGGTCTCCCGCTGAAATTCTAAGAGATACCGACATTGAGTTTGCAAGTAGTTTTGCAAGGTTTTGGCTGTAAAACCCGGTTGTAGTTACTGTTCATTTTCTTTTTTCTAATAAAATAACTAGCTTTCAGCCAGCCAATGGGCTGGCTGTACCCTCCACACCTGAGTCCTGATTTACAAGTCGCGCGGTCGTAAAACTTGGAGGAAAACATGAGAACTAGTTATGCTACAAACTTCTTAATTTAAATTCAGTGAATGTATAAAAACATATAAGAAAAAAAAGTGTTTAAGCCTATAACCACTAAGCTATAATAGTAAAACCCTTTTAGAATATCTCGTAGGAGATAGCAGTCTCCCCCAAATAGGTTAAGTGAATAAGTATTTTTGGGGCATTCTTATTATTAAGGCATTCTAACACAGATTATACTTATGATTAAGACCATAGAAAGGACGGAGGAAAGATTATTAAGTATGTACGTTTGAACTGAAGCCTTGCTTATATATGTATGCTGCTGTATACCCTGAAATGTAAGTCTAATAAACCTATTACTTTTCAATTTGTGTTTGTTTTACTTATATGCCTGTGTCTCACCTCAAACTAGATAACTAGTTCAAATGTCTCCATCGGTAGCGTTCCCAAGGAATCTGATTTCTACATAATATTAGAGGTAATCGACAAGGAGATGACCCGAAAAAGCGTGGTTACACTCCTGGATTGATGGTTGGAGAACTTCTAACCTACAATACTTACATATTTTATTTTCTCCCATAGGGAGTGACGCGGTCTTTTTTCTACCCCTTCATTATACTCATCCTTTCATTATACTCATCCCTTTCCCCCCATTACAAGTGGCGCAGCGAAAAGCTTAAAACCATAACGGTACAGTTGGTGCGGTCTTTTTCACCCCCATTACAGTAACCACTTCAACCCCCCCCCCAATACAGTTGGCGCGATCCCTAATGGTACAAGCAAGAACCCTTAACGGCGCAGTTATCCTTAATGGTACAAGATCCTACCGTCCGCGCCACTTGTACCATTAAGGTTAACTGCTAGTTAACCTTAATGGTACAGCAGTTAACCATTAAGGTTAACTGCTAGTACCATTAAGGTTAACTATTAGAATATTATAGTTGATGTGCCAGTGATAGCAAAAGACTTCACTATGATATGTAGCCAACAATAAAAATACACATTCAAAAATTACATCGCAAGCTGACTTCTTTAAACCAATGAATTCACAAACGAGAACACCATACATCTTTGAAGTTTCCTTAGTATATTGATTCAACTGATAATCAAATTAAATTTATTGACAGAGATACAAAAGCCTCAAACACCAAAGTTATAATGTGTGAAACCATAACAAACAATTATTACGTAGGTGGATTTTCATGGAGAAATTGTGACAAACAGATAAGACATAATTCGATAAGCATAACATGTAAATTCAAAGCTAACGTTCCCAGAAATCTTGTCTGATGTCACTCCCGGTCAGATTTCTAGCCCTGTCATTGACCTAGAAATAGGTTTATGATCTTGTACGCCCCGTCGTTTGTCCTGTATTCAATAGTGAGTATAAAATTTTATTCGAAATCATAAAAAAACGCTTTTTAGAAGAACATCCATCGATTAAATGGAAAGTTTACCATAAGGATACTACAGGGTAGTTACTTGCATAATGTAGCAGTGCATATCGTCTTGCATCTCTTCCTTTGAATAAATAAAAACGTATCTTTCTGTTGTGCTTTTATAAGCACTTATAGAGTTTCTTGCACCACTTGAGTCTCTAATAAAATGCAAAGGGTTATTTTCCTTGTGTATTTTTTTATGCTCTCTTAAGCGTTGAACACTCTAACTGCTATAGTTCTTTTTATTCACACTGTTTTGATGTGACGAGGATACATTAACGCACAAGTGATTAAAACACACCTTGTGTAAATCAAACGTGTTAAATATATCGTCTGGTTCATTCTGGAATGTTAGAATATCATCAAATACATGTGGTGTAGGGTTGGATTTCGTTGAATTAGCTCATTGTATCATCGGTTTTAGGGGGGGTCCTCAACAAGATCACACAATGCCGTTGCTTCTTCTCCACTCAAAGGAAATGTGTACCAAACACTGTCAACATCATCATCAATAAAATCCTATAATGAAAAGAACATAATCGGAAGAAACAAAGGTTTTACATAGAACAAAAACAGTGATGTATAAAAAAAATTAAAAAAAAAGACAAAATAGGGATCAAGTTCGTAGCACTGTGCTTGCTGATCCCAGCTCTTCACAAGCTATCCCATTTTTCAACACTAATGGTACGTTCTATGAGTTGCGAATCTTCATCTTCGGTAAATGGAAAAGCACTCCATACATTGTGTACTGGTTAAGGTTTTTTTTTATTTCCACTATTCGAATTTTCTTGGTATTCTTGGGTTGCTTGAATGTTGTTGAAGGCTTTTCCTTAAATATGAATTTAATTTAAGTAAATTGAAGTTGAAACGTTGAATGTATAACTTATGAACATAATCGGAATAAATGTTTATTCATTTCTAATTCTATGATTTAAAGTTCTAGATCTTTACTTTTACTTGAAAAACATGTGAAAAAATCAATTTTTAGATAGCCATCTCGTATTTCAGAGCCAAAATCTGAGGTGTAATAGGGGGTTTAGAATTGCATACCAACTAAAGATATATCTAGTCAATACTTTTGTATTTTACAATATCAATTTTTTGCTACAAGTAACACCTCTTGTGTCAGAAACTTTTTCTTTTCCACATAGATGTAAGTAATATTTACGATTGTATTTATTTTTGTTACATGTATAACAATTGACTATTACATACGAGGCCAATGTTCAAAACATTTTAATAATAGGTGAATTTAGACCGAAAAAAACATAATAAAAATTTATATTTCATTGAGAAATAGCTAACTTAATAATTTAATCTGTTAAACAGTGGTTTTTTTTCTTCGGTATTGTTTAAGAATGATTACAGATGCTATTCTAGAAATTGATCTATACAGAAATAGAAATGGATTTTGTGTTTTATGTTCAAATAGTTCAAAGGAATAGAATGTTAATAAAGGGCAATCCTTGTCCTTCAAATTGACTGTTCCCTTTAGGAGAAAAAATATTAGCAAAAATGATGGTGAATTTAACTCACATTAACTGCTTCCTGCCTGGTCATACACTTTATTGGTAGTTCGCTTTCTTCTATAGAGGGTCGTGTATTCTCACCATGTATTTGTTACATGTATACCAATTGACTATTACATACGAGTTCAATATTCAAATCATTTTAATAATAGATTAATTTAGACAAAAGAATTATAATGAAAAGTTATATTCTATTGAAAAAAATAGCTAACTTAAAAATTTCATACTGATAAACAATGTTTTTTTTCTTCAGTATTGTTTAAGAATGAATAACGGCTTTTATTTGGCCGTTACAGAAAGTGATTCCTCATATGACATTTGTGTATGTGACATGGCTTCAAATAAGCAAATTGAAACACGTGAATTTTATCATATGAATCAGAGTAGTATTATTGACTTTATAAAGAGATTTAATAAAAATGAAGCTACCCTGTATTGTAGAAAATGTGACCCTGACTTTGCACATCAAAACGAATACAAGTTGAATCCTGACGAGCTACCACCACTTATCGTTTCGGATGATTACCTATACGTAGAAGAAGAAATCTAAAGGACATAGTGTTTTGTATACAAAATTATATTAATAAACAAATTCACATACATTTCTAAAGCTTTTCACTTTTAGGGCACCGAAATTTATATTATAGAGGTAAGAAAGAGTATTTTCAACTAGAAAGTCGTTCAATCGAGGATTGTCACCATAAATCTTGATAAATTCCATGTAAGTATATCCATGACTTTTAAAAATAAAATACAATAGGGCATGAAAACCACAGCTTTTTGTTGATAAAGCTTGTACCCTCTACCGATTTTGAATAGTAGATTTTCCGTTCTGCTCAAGAAAATTTTTAATATGAGGTGTGTAGAATGTATACTACAAGCCAAGAGGATCGAAAAGTGCTATATTGCTTCTTGTTTGAACGATGCACAACCAATGCCCCGTCTTTACACTCGACGGACTGCTATTAACAATAAGTAGGGTGATGTCAACTTGTTGAATATGCTCCAGGAAATCTGAAGGTATGCAATAGGATTTATATTTGGACATGCAGATTTCCATGTTAAATACATCAATAATTTTTTTCGTGTTCTTGGCCCTAAGTCTAATAAAACACTGCCGTCTGGAGTAATTTCCCAATAGGTTTCAAATTGATTTAGCGAGATTAATACAATGCTTTCCTCCAATGGTTTAGCAACGGTACACTCTATCGGTACATTTCCCGTCTGGACTATACTCATATCTTGAGTACCAGATAAATATAATACAATAATGCCATGCGTTATCGCAAACATTTCTTCACTTGTACCATTTTCGAATAATTGAGAATCATGATCTAGGGATTGCATTGTCAATTCATAGAGGGTCCTGTAGGATTTATCAAAGGATTAGTTGTAGAGTGTGATTCCATTTACTTTACATACAAGCGAGGAAAGTCCAAACAGTTCAAATTTAAGTGGGAATCTGTCCATGATCCAACAGTGCTAGCGCTTTTTACAAAAGCCAATGCCAATTTTGAAGGAATTTTGCCATTAATAAATGACGAATCAGTATAGGTACGCTTACCTGTAGCAATATGACGTTGATTTGTGATTGTATGAGGAACAAGATAGTTTGATATTGTTACTACTGGCTCTTATTTTTTCAATTGCCAAAGCCACAGAACTCATAACTTGTTGTTTTCGTATATGAAGTATTGCCGGCGTAAGAGAGACTGTTACAACGGGTACAGCGTCCAGTACTTTTTGTATAATATAATTGGACGGCGCGAGTTGTAGTTTTATATCAATCTTTACATTAGGAGGCAACCATGTAGATATATTAAATATCTCAAGATTTAGTTTCCCAACTAAATGCAAATCTTTAGTTGTCGCCTCTCTAAAAATATTGGAAGTATCAGTATTTGTTTTATATTCTTATCCAATTGTCACACCTCTCAACTGCTTATAGGACATTGGTGTCATCAGAATAAATTGTATATAACATGCATAATTTGACAGATTATTACTCGTGCTCACCAATGTTCCATTTATATAGTCGCTTATTTGTCGAAATAAATTATGTAGTATAGAATTTTCGTAAGATAACCTTTAGGTGGCATTTGGTTTTTAATTGTTTCGTTTTTTTATAAATGACATTTAAATCTATAAATGTCGAATTCAAATCGATATAGTAGTCTTCATTAGAATAAATTTGAAAATGGACATTTCAGAGAGTGGTTGTTGCGGGTAAAGTTGTTCATAGCATCCATGTTTTACTTTGACATCTACATTTTCCGCGTTGAAAAGATTTAGAGATGAGGTGACTGAAGTGTGAGAATTTTTGTGGTAGATGTTATCTTAGGAAAAGAAATCGTTTTTGGATCTTTTTACTTTCTTTGATGCTCTACTTTTCCCGTCTGACTTAAGACTCATGAGTGATGGGGTATTTCTCCTCCTTTTTAAACCTTTTCCCCGTTGTTTTAATCGCTCACCGAGGGTTCATGCGCTCGACCTGAGATTTTGCGAAAAACTTTCTTGAATATCTTTCCCAGAGCCCCGATCATTTAATGTAGAGGACGCAAAATCTGCTGCAACCGGTGCAATATATTTTCTTGTCAAGGATAGTGCAGAGCGAAAAAGCTTAGCAAACCAACTGCCGAGACCCTACCCGGACATTTACGAACGACCCCTTTAATAGTCCATTCCATGTCCCAACTGGCGTGGTCCAAGAGTAGCAACATAGCACTCAATATCAGGAGATACAAATTGAGTTCTATTAGCCAATTCACTGATTGGGTCGAAAATGACATGTTATTACAGCCAAACCTTTTGTTATTGCGAGAGGATCACCCAATTTGCTTCGTAATGTTAACTGACAGAGCTCCAAATCCGAAGTTTTGACTGGAACATATTTAACGTGCTTTATATTGTAGTGATGAATCTGGTCATTAGAGGTTTTTCGTTCAAGAACACGTAGGAGGGGGACATTGGTATTACCAACTCTTGATCTCTCGACAAAGGATGCATAAAGAAATATACAACTGTCTGAGCAGAAGGCGGGCAGATACTCTGCAAAAATGACACGATTCACGTCACTAGCGGTTCCTGCACTCTTACCTTTGATTGTATTATGTTTAAAACCAAGTCCTTCTCTTAGATTATCATTGAGAATAACCATTTCATTGTCGATGGGCGAACTAATGTAGATTTTCCCCTCTTCCTTTGAATACTTGAATTGAAAGGCACCATTTTTAGGAGCGGAAATTTTTGTTGATTGCACGACACAATTTGTTCATACTCCCAAACTCCTTATATGATAATTTGGCAGAATCAATCACATATTGATCGTCGACAGTTGGCTTATCATGGGGTCTAATTTTTATATTACTTAGATAATTTCGGAGACCACACTGCCTTTCCATGACGATAAAATAAAAGTTCAAAATAGGGATCAAATCCTTTTCAATAGACAGTGTATAGAAAATTCACAAAACATAACAGATATTTCGGTCACAAATATAGTGACCGTCATTCATAGTAAAACTAAACTAAAACAATTTAAAACAAAAGTTCATATACGAAATCAAATAAAACTACATATTGTTTAATTCTCTAATTCTTTTCAAAGCAAAGGCAGAACCTAGCCTCTTTGACCTACTTGGCTTCAGTTTATTAGCATTCCATGATGTAACATTTAGACAAAGATAAACGAACTTGGATGGATTGAACTTAATACGCTCAGATTTTAATAAATTATCAGAGATATAGTTCAACCCAAATTCAGCTGTATCCCGATTCAAAGCAATATTCTTGAAAAAGATTTTCTTTGTTTCAAGAGTTTCACGAAAATTTTGCTTTAAACCCCGATCCCTAGAAATCAAAGAGACATTCTCGAACAAAATAAAATGGTCTGGAAAATATAAAATATGTTCTGAAAGGGCTGAAGTAAGATTTTACTTACAAGTGTTTTTAGAGACAATATCCAGCAACGTCAGTATATCACTTGCATTTTTACATCCTCCCTTTTCCCAAACCCTCTTGGCAAATTCATAATCGGCAGTGATGAATTGACGATCGTGAAGTGAATCATAAAACTGCGATGGGTGGTAATTTTTCCTCACTTGTTTTCGAGGCGGAACTGTAGTACTCGTACGGGTGTATGCCCTTACACGTTAATAAATCATACAGTTCCTCATCTTGAAAGGGCTGTTTGAGGAGGGGGAAATCGTCGCTTTTTAGTACTTGAATGAGTTGGCTTAGGAATTTAGGGAAGAAACGGATTTTATTCAAGCACGTATTACCGTTATCAATTGCTTGCCATTTAAGTTCTAAGACTAGCAGTTTTCAGATGATTTCGCTATAATGTTATATGAAAAAGAACCATCTACCCATGCGTCATCTACAACTTCACCTTTCTGCAGTCGTGCCTACGCTGGTAATATGAATTTCAAATCATAGTTGGAATTGTTGCTATAAACCGGTGAAAAGTATTCTCGCCTAACATCTAAATTACACGATTTATGTGCGACCCGCCGAAAGTTACTTCCCCTTGATGAAATCTCTTGGTATAAATGATCATGGGCCCGGGTTTTTGCATCCCCCTTATTAATTTTTTTTATAACAAACCCAACAAATATCTTGATTTTTTAATAGCCAACTCGTCCTCAGGGGATAGATTCATTGGATTGTGTGTTTGACGCAGCCGTGAAATTGCCTCATTTGCTGTTTTAATGAGAGCAACCATAGCTGTGCCAACACAATCTTTTCCACCCAACGTCTTACAAAAATCTACCAATTGCATGGTATTACTTGAATCTCTCCGTGCGTGCTCAAGAGATTGTAATAGCTTCATGTTTTTCAAATGAATTTGACGGATCCAACACATCCATGAGAGCAGCCTCAATGTCCAATGTCACCTTGTTGCTTTGCAGCAGCGTGTTCTGAAATCTTTTGAGCCGCAAGGTAGCATTGTCCCCTTAAACTGTTTCCAAAGACTGGTACCCATGACGCTTGCAGTGTCTTATGATCATTGTAATTTCAATTCAGTATAAAACCTAGACATACACTTTGGACAGTAATAACTTGAACTTTACTTTTTACCTTCACTTAAAACCCTGCTAATATTTGGAATAAGAAAGAAATGTCCAATTGATTCAGAATGTTTGGCAGGTTCATTCAGAAGACATTCTCAGTGTTTCACTGATTCAATGAACGCAGCTCTTACATAATAAATTATCCCCTTTTTATTACTAAGTTCCCCATCTTCAAATTCTTCATCAAACTTTAAAACTATAACCCCAAGTTTTAAATGTTCATTTGCCCTTTCAAAAATGTCAATCCCCTCAAGCGTTATTTGATAATGGCCCCCTAAACAATTAAAATCTACTTTTGGAAATTTTAATCCCTTTTTCGCATTTACTGGCCAATCGTCCAAGTTTGTCTTAGCGGCATCAGCTCTTTCGGGATTATGACCCACTACAAGGACGTAATACTTGAAACATTCTAAACCCGTGTCAAAATGAAAGTGTTTTACACCTCTAGTAGCTTTTTTATTACTATTATATATTTAAAGTTACCCTTTCCCGCCAACCTCTTAAAGCAAATTCTCTTTTCAATGTAGTAATTTTTAATTCTAATTTTTCTAAAAATAAAACCGATAAACCACTCCCATTTTCATTATACCCCTCCATCCTATTAAAAATTTTACCCACCCATTCCGAAAACACCCTCAAAATTATGCAGGTCTGGGTCTAGCGTCTGCATTCTTGTTTGAATATGATGGTCGCGCAAAACAACCCAAACTTGCATTTTAAACACAAGGGATGCTTTTAAAGAATCCCGCCCTTCCACTTTCCGTAAATGTTTTTCGAGAAGTTCCCGAATCATGCTGACGTAGAGGTGTGCAGTTCCTATGGGACCGTTTGAGTAGTACCACATGACAGGGAATTAAACGGGTCACAAAATTTGGCTCTATATACATGAATATTGCGCAAAGCAGTATCTGGTAGATACAAAACCGGTAACACTGGGGACGAGCCAGCTCCACTTTGTTCCATATCACTGTGAGGGTTGGGCGCTTCTACCACCCTCTCGACCTCGTTAGCAGGTAACAGATCAACCCATTCAAAGTCAATATCGAGGCCGAGATCCCTCAAAAACTTTCTAAATCAAATACACTAGCTGGACTTGCCCCTGCACGTAAACCCCCATTGCCTTCACTATTCTCCAGGACCTCTTGCATATTCATAAAACTCTATTTCCTCGTTGAGGTTGTAGGTTCCTGGAGATGGTGGTGTGTGAACCTAGAAGATTAAGATCATATTGGCTCACAGGAGCCTATTGCCCTGTGAAAAAGGGAGAACTATTATGAAAGTCATAGAGCCCCACTATTCATAGCATTATGAAGGGGTACCATGCCCTCTTGGAACTTAAACCACCCCACTACTCATAGCATTATGAAAGGGTACTTTGCCCTTGGAAGTGTAGACACGCTACTACTCATTGAAATGCAAAGGTTTCCTGTTTCCTCACTACTGATATAAATGTGATGTCCATTCCATCCCTTTCGTAGAGCATCTTTTGTATGTATTATGACTCATTGAAAGGTTTACCCAAACTGCTGCAATACCCTCTTGATTTAAAAAAATAGTCTTGCAAAACTCACCGATGGATGGGTTTAGTTCCGGAAATTTGGGCAGAAACTCTTCGGCCTTGACTAGTAGTTCATCAGAGGCTTCCTCTGGGGATGCTGGTCCTGCTCATATGAATTGTGTCATGAGTCGCTCAATTTCGGCTTGAAAGAAAAAAAGCTATAAAATGAATGTCCCCATTCACCCTTTTATTAGGAACCCCGAATCCTTCTAAGCGAATAATCCTTCCAAAACCTAGCAAATAAAAGAGTCGATAAGGCTAGAAAATGTGAATAAATGTCATTATCTCTATTAATCTAAGAGGAACATGTAATCTGGAACTTCAATATTTCCACCGCGTGGAAAGCAAAAAGGCAAAACAAAAGAGTACGATCTGAAATCAATAAAAAAGCTGACAATGTGAAAATTTGTCCTAAAAAGGGGTCTTATTATAGGAAGGCACAGATGACTCCCAAAACCAGTGAGTAGTTGCTTAAAAGGTGAAGTCTTAGTTCTAAGTCCCTTAAAACTTGAAGTTATGGAACCTGAAAAAAGACAAAAGTAGCAAAAAAGACAGAAAAGTTGACAATTATATAAAAATAGTATTGAATAAAGTTAACAGGGGAGGGGGGACGCCGATAACTGCCAAAGGCTAGCGAGTAGGCTCTTATTAGCTTAAAAATCCCCTTTAAAGCCCGAAAATGGGGAAAATGTCTATATTAGGCTAAAAAACTTTTTAATAACTCTGACTAGCTTTTATTAGGCTGAAAAATGGCAAAAACAAAGGCTTAAAAAGATGAAAAAAAGTAGTTAGATATTTCTATAACGTGGTTCTGAGACATAGACAAAAAGAGAAAAGTAAAGAGTAAAAGGCTCTTTAACAGCTAAAAAATAGCTTCATTAGATTGAAAAAAATTACTCACGTCTTCAATTTGTGCCGACAGGGCAACACCAGGCTCTTGTGCAGGCTTCACAGCTAGATGTTTGGGACCTTGCGCAGCTCTTGAAGGCCCATGCAACGCATGACAGGGAGCCAGGGGTTGGTTTATCACACGCCTGGATGGCTCAGGCATTGCAGCTTGCATTGATGAGCCAACAGCATGATGGCGAACAAAGGACTGGCAGAGCGTGGCCCTGGATGGCTTTGGCATCGGAGCTTGCACTGATGAGCCAGCAGCATTATGGGTGTCGAAGGACTGGTAGAGCGTGACCCTGGATGGCTTGAGGATCGAAGTTTTTCTGGGCAGCTTAGAAAGCTTTGCAGTTTTACTGTCATAAACCTGAGGTTTTGAAGGGCCGGTGACTTCACCGTCTTGCCTGTAGAGCGTAGATGGGACAGCATTTCTCCTTCGGGGTTTTGGGGAGGTGGAAGTGCCAGCCATCTCCAACCGCTGCATAGGGGTTGCTTTACCCCCTCTTGCACGTTTGTTGGGAGGAGCAAGGGCGGGGAAATTCTGAAAAGAAGAGAAAATATTAGTATAAAATAATATATAAAGTTACGGTTCAACCGCCATCTTCTCTCGAAACTTTTTAACTCTTTCGCTCTACCCCATTATCTGTACATATCGCCGTTTTGGAAAATGCTCACAAATTCTGACAAGTCAAAAATTCATTCAGTTTTCTTCAGGTTTGCAAAATATCTTTTACGTTTTCCCTCTTGGACGCGCAATTCTTATCTTGGACGCGAAAATTCTTATCTAATTAGAAAATTCAGCATTGCTGACTCCATTATAGCTGTGGAAAAGCAAATTCGTGCTTATAATTCCCGTTTAATGAAGTTGAATCATCCCTGGTCGTAAGTACTGGCCCAGTAGTTAAGATGTATTTGTTGTGTTTTGTTTTGTTTTTTATTGTTTTTTTAAGTGTTTGTTTTCGCGCTTAGTGTAATTGTTTCAGTTTTTAAACTGATTGATGAATTAGTCTCTTTTCGTATGAGTCCAATTTAAATGACGCTGGTTATTCTCGATTTTGATGTCAATTGTTTTTATAATATATTGCGTATATTACTAATAATTTAATTGTTTATTAATTATCGGTTCTTTTAAGCATATTGCTTTAAGTAAAGTTGTAAAAGGATCCGTGATTGAATAATTTCCTAGTTTCTGTTATTTATGAATATTGGAGTAAATGAATCATTTGTTGAGAGTGATCTGAGTTCAAGACCAGCCGACGAAAGTGTTGTTTAATTGTTTTTACCGTTTCTTGTCATATTTACACTAGTTGATATGATTATCTACTGTATATATTTTTTAATTCACTGCTCATTATTTGGGTTATTTTTTTACCAATTGCGGCTTGATGCAATGATGTTCATATTATTTATGTTTGTTCAGTATTTAGGAGCCTAAAAAAATAAACATGTTGCTCACCCACTGAGCAGTGAATAATTAAGTTTTTCTTTCTCGTTTTGTGTAATTTGCTCTAAGAGTTGATTTAGATCTTAGCTCCAGCGTTTGTCTAAAACCACATGTATAACTCCTAAATTTATGTGTATTGCTTTTTTTGCTTATTGCTCCGTCTTTTCCTTTTTGTATGACGAGTTTTCCAATAAATAATAATAATAATAATGTTACGGAAGAAAAGAAATTAGTACCCTGCCTGTTACAGAAGAAAAACAGAAGCTATGAATATTTAAACATTGTCTAAAATAGGTCAACGCTTTTCACGAAAGCATAAAATAGTTATTGAATAATCTAGATCTCAAAATATACAGCCCTCTCTTTTCCGGGAAGGTGAAGCTTGGAAGTAATAGTTTCGTTATTACGTCTTTCTGCCTTTAAATAAGTCACCCCTTTCTTTCAAATTCGTGAGAAACCATCTATTAAACGTAGAAATACCCTTATTTTTAGAAGACACTCCATGCTAGAAATAAACCCGAAAATCCTATTTTTTTTAGAAGCAATAAACAGCTGTATTGTAGAGCTCAAATTTTTTAAATCCCGCCCTGTGTCATCTCTGTATGGCAAAACTTGATAAAAAGTTTGTTGGAAATTATAATTTTGCTATTGCCCCCTTTCCGCCTTTAAATAAGTCACCCCTTTTCAAGAAAAGCGTAGAAAATAGGCAATCGTTTCTTTATACACAGGAATTTTATAAATGGAAAATAAACTGAACACAAAAGGGAAAAAAAGCTAGAGAATAATTTATCTGTATCCTAGACATGCATATGATCCTATTAATGGGAGGGTGTGTGTGATACATATTGTTTTTACCATTTAGATGCAATAAACAGCTTCAAAACTAGATTTTGTCTAGAATAAAAATTAATATTTTTATTGTCCCATCCTCTCTCCTTCCACACAATTTCTGCGTCCTAAAATATCTTTTACGCATTAATTTGCAGAGAAAAAATTCAAACTGTCTAGAATTATGCTTAAAGCCGTCAAACCTTGCAATAACCCTTCCATTTCCACCAGACATCCTTGTTTTGTTAATTTATGTCATGCGCGTACGAAAGGCTTTGCTTACGAACCTCCCCTTTCGAGACGTATTCACATATTTTTGTTAATTATGACAATGCGTGCACGAAATTTTTTTATGAATGTTGAGGTTTTAACGCATGAAGGAGAAAAGATACTATTTCGAGTAAAATAATTCTTTTTCGAAGGAATTAAATAGTAATGATTGGTGGGGGGAGGTAGGAGGGGTTACAGACGTGAAAAAAGAGTATATTATGAAGCAAAGCATAACGATTTGTTTTTTAGGGGGAGGGGTAGAAAGACAAAAGGACTTACATGATTGTAGGTACTACCCATTGTTAAAGCACTTGTTGCATCTTCAATTGCTTAAAAGAAACTGATGAGGAAATGTCTCTAGCCGCTCTATATATAGCATATATTGGCGAGGGAAGTTCTCTTTGGCTTTTAATAGAAAAGCTTTGTGGGGGATTTCTGGCAACTGGGAATTTTGTCTAGAAACAACGTCTGGGAGTTTTGCAAGCTGGGAGATATTTCTGGAAAAACATCGTAGGGTATTTCATCCCCCTGGGGGTAGGTCTGGTAATCCCGTGGGGGGGGGTTGCTAGCTGGGAGATGTGTCTGGAAAACATCGTAGGGGATTTCAACCACCTGGCAATTTTGTCTAGACATGATTTGTCTAGTAACAATACAGGGGAGTTCAATAACCTTGGAACGTGTATACAGACATGTTTTAGCCCAGTAACACAATTTTGCCTTGTAACAGGGAAAAGGGTTTGTCCTTGAAATCTTAGCTAGACATGCCGAATCTTGCCTGCAGCTGTTTAATCTTGCCTGGACCTGCCTAATCTTGCCTGGACATGCCTAATCTTGCCTGGACATGCCTAATCTTGCCTGGACATGCCTGATCTTAGATGATCGAGAATTTTAACTATAAATAGGTGCAAGCAGCTAGGTGCTTATTTCTAAAACTTGTGTATTATACAGACCACATTCCAAGTAACCATATAGTATAAAATTAAAATCCGGTAAATTTTGCCAGGACAGGAATTTCGCCTAAAATTACGATACCCGGTCACCAAAAAGAGGAAATCGCCGTTAAACATTCTTCTTGAACCTATAGAAGAAAGGAGTAGTTCCTAGGGATAACTTTGGATCAATGGAGGGGGTACTACTCTTGTGATCCAGTGTTAGTTACGTACTTGATCCAGTGTCGGTGCACCTTGGAACGTGTATCTAGACATGTTTTAGCCTAGTAACATAATTTTGCCTAGTAAAAGGGTAAAGGGTGTGTCCTTGAAATCTTGGCTAGCCATGCTGAATCTTGCCTGAACCTGCCTAATATTGCCTGGACATGCCTAATCTTTCCTGGACATGTCTAATCTTGCCTGGGTGAGAATCTAGCATAGAAGGAAGGAAAGGGGCTAGAAGCTCATTATTAAAAACTTGTGTATTATACAGACCACATTCCAAATAACCTTATAGTATAAAACCGAAATCCTGTAAATCTTGTCAAGACACGAATTTCGCCTAAAATTGCGATACTTGGTGTCCAAAAAGAGGAAATTGCCGTTAAACATTCTTCTTGAACCTATGGAAGAAATGAGTAGTCCCTAGGGATGACTTTGAATCAATGGAGTGGGTACTACTCATAACAGCTACTCATCCCCGGAACATTTAGTCACTTTCAAATCATAAAGCCTCTCTTCAACAGATTTACTTGCAAATCTAGCTCCTCTCCTTCAGCCTTGAATTCTGAGTCAGGTGACTGTGTCTGTTCCGAAGCCCCCCCCCCCGAAAGAAATGAAGGTCCTGGATATGGCCCTGAGGATTATCTATCAATTTATACTTCCACTCTCCGATCGTCTTTCCCTAACAGTTAATTTTATATTATCTGAAGAAATTTGCTGAAACACAAGGACCGTTAAGCTAGAATAGGTATTTCTTTTAGATACTGTAGTCAGTAACAGTTCATTCGGTTGTAATTCGCTCTAAAATGGAACTGGAACTTTCGATTTCCAGTTGACTGCCTCCCTTCCAAAGGTTATTCGATCACCCCTTCCATATGAAGTGCCTATGAAAAAAAATAAACAAATATTAATACATTGAACCCTTATGGGTCTTTACTGTAGGTAATGCAATACGATTGCCCCTAACTCAAACAGGAGAGAAGAAATTTCTATTTCCCTTCTAATAAAATCTGGAATTATCCAATGGGAGAATATAGGGAATTTTCTAAGAGGGAGGGGGAATATACCCGGGGGGTATTTTTTGAGGAGGCAGGGTAATCGCCGGTTTGTGGGGAAGATAGCATGAATACAAGTTTTCTCTGAGATGTGCAATTTAAAATAAAAATGAGGATATATAATGGATATTGAATGAGGAAAATGATGGATATAGTTCTGTTTGATGAGGCAACTTTAATATTTGAAGCAAATGGCTTCCCACATTCTTTTTAGAAAGGCAATTGAAGATGAAAGAAAAATCCTTAAATTGAGATACTGGAGATATTTCTATAAATACGATTTACAATATCTTAAAATTAAAGTATTCAAATAAAATTTTTATTCAGTTGAAATAAAGATTATTTGACCTCACTTTTAATGAAAATTAGATCAATGGACAAGCTCACTAAGCAAAGTGATAAGTCAATCACTAAGCAAAGAATTCTTGCCCAATATAATTGTCTAATTGCCTTTCATGTATTCTGGATTGGTTTCTTGGTTTGCTTGATTCAGTCTTTCTTTTGTACTGGTAGAATTAATTCAAATGGTTAGTTTACCTTCGGTTTTTTAGCACTGAAGACGGTTGGGTGGAATTCCCCGACGAAATATCTACCTCTATAATTTTCGTTTTTTTGTCTGCTGGCT